>NC_068326.1:13605000-13815000 GCF_000147395.1 Oryza glaberrima
CATATAGGAATTTAAGAAGAAGAGTACAGAGTCTATATAGAAATACAACTAAGAAATAATAGAAATTCAGAATTAAAAAAGGAATATTAAAAGAAGAGTATATATATTAAAAAGGAATATTAGGAATTTAGAATTAACTAAAATTCGAAATAAATATAATAAAATTAAAAGTACAGTTTAAACTTTAAAGTCCATACAGAAATACAATTTACAAATAACTAAAATTCGAAATTAAAAAAATGGGAAGAAAAACCTAGAGTCCATATAGGAATACAATTTAGAAATAACTAAAATTTGATATTAAAAATAATCAATAACTATCACATATATACAATACTGTATGAATATTACACATCGGTAGTTTTGGTAAAGTTAGTACAAAATTTAAAATTATGTTGTCATTTTAATATATTTAATAATAAATTGAGAAAATATGTATGCTATTATAAGAGAGAAAATATAATGATGAGCGCAATCTGTGGGGGCCACCATGCTAGTTTTATTTAAAATAGGAACAAAATGATTCATCCAAATATTGTCAACATAATCGCAGATACAGATTCATGAATTTGTGGACTTAGAAATACCTAGCTCCTAAAAACCTTCGATAGTTGTGCCAAACAAGACTTTAGTAAGCTTTAAGAATGGGACACTCCCAGTAAGCAAAACTGTGCAAAATTCATACAGCACGAGTGCAATTATCAATCGTACCATTATTGCGCTGCTGTCCTGTGAACTTCTCTTATGGGCAGCAATTCCACAGCCACATGCTTATCTTGCACAAACAAATTTTCAAAAATTCATTAATCAATTCTACTGCTTTATGCATAAAAATTGTTTAAGCATCTCAATGTATCAAATGTTAACCAAAACTAAACTGAAGCGTTTAAATAAGCTTTTTTTGTTATTGCTGAAGAGTACATTAATTTAAGTGTTGCATTCATGGTAAGAACAAGAACAACTATACAGAGTTTTTGTATGTACGAAGTTGAGTACTCACATATGTCAACGTCATTTACCTAGACAAATTTGAAGAATTCAGCAGAAGAAAGATTATGTTCTTGGTTTTCCATAGTCCACATCATGGTCCACATTTGGAGGGAAAATGAAAATTGAGACAGTACCGAGTAGATATCTCCATATATTTGTACCTCTGAAGAGAACAATGCCCTGATACAAATTACTGATGCAAAAATAAGTTGTTTTCGCTCCCCATAGACATTATGAAATTCCTCTTGACTTGAATACAGAAAGGATTCAATCATGCACTACCTTTTGTACAGGGAGTATTTGAATGTTTATTTGGTAACGATGCCATGTTCTCGCAGCCGACAATGGAGACAGTTTCCAATGATGAGAAGGATCCTTCGTATGACTCCACTAGTTTCAGCTTTTCACAGAATCGAATATCTAGTTGCCCAAGTTTATTAAGTTTCCCTGACAGGACTTCAAGCTTAGGACACTCTGAAATAATTATAGTTCTCATGGATGAAGGAAGAGCAAGAACCTCTACCAAGCTTACACAATATGCTATTCTTAGGTATTCTAAGCATGGCAGGAGATATTTGCTTCTCCATGTTCCTTGATCTTCTACAGTTATAGATGCACTGAGATCACTGCTAGATTCTGATATAGCCATGCCATTATTACGCTCAACATATTTACTTTCGACTTTTATATCCTGCTTTCCCCTTATAGATCTAAGCTCAGGGCAACTCCAAATGTGTATTTCCTTCAGATATAGGGGAAAATTGAGAAGCACTACTAAGCTTTGACAACTTATCACTGTTAGAGACTCCATACAAGGTAAATGTGTATTTGTTGCCAAAGGTGCATCTGCAGAGGATACTAGGTTGCTATAAGATTCTGACCTCAAATCATCTTGGTTTTCAGCATACCAACTCTTATTTTTAGTGTCCTTTTGACCCCATATGAACTCGAGCTTACCACATCTCTCAATATATATTTCCCTTAGAGATGAAGGAAGGATGAGAACCTCAACCAATTTGGGACAATCTTTTATCTCTATACACTCCAAGCATGGGAGTAGCTGATTTTTTTCTAATGGTGCTTCTAGAACATCACCAGATTTAGTCAGATTATTGCAAGAATAAATTGTTAATCTTTTCAAGGATACCAAGCATTGGAGCTGTTTCAGTGGCCAATAGATGAGTTCGTTGCAGCAGTTGATTACTAAATCTTGCAAGTTCACAAAACATTCCCAATCCATACAGAAGAAGTAACATCCCCGTAGTTCCATAGTTGCATTAAAAGTTTTATGACTAAATTCTTCTGTACCACTGACCTGTTGTATTGCACATTGTACTTGTGAGGAAGAAGCTGCAATTGTTAATCTGACATCGGACAGTGTTGCCATATATCTTGCTATGGATAACCACATCAATGATTTATCTTCGGGAAATACTAATACTCTCAGCTTTGGTGCTTCAGGTAGAGTCGCCAACTCCGGGCACTCCATAATATTAGCATTCTCAAGTTGAGGAAATATTGGTTGATATCTTTCTTGTGTTCCCCATGCCTTCAAACTCTTCAGATTGTGCAACTTGAGGTTCTTTAAAGCTGGAAATGGGGAGTTCCCTTTATTATCTAAGAATTGAGAAGATTCACCAAATATTACTGTGTCTGGAAAGTTTTCCAATTTAGAGCAACTATCAATTGATAGATTCTCTAGAAGGGGAAACACTAGCTTTTGCCCAGGTCCTCCTTTTACTTCCCACCAACCATTCAAAATTTTTAGATCAACTAAAATAAGTTCCCTTAATTTAGGAAACGTTGAAGATGTCGAATTGTCAACACCCGAGCACAGGTATTGCAAACTTTGCAGCCCTTCCAAATGAAGAACTTCAAGAGATGGCAATTGCCACAATTGTGGAAGGCTCTCGCACATTGTGCAACTAACTAGTTGGAGCTTGATTAGATCTCGCATCATTGTGGGGTTTGTCACCCAAGTTGGAAAATTGGAACTTCTGTAGGAATCCACAGATAGAATTTTAAGCCTGTTGTTTGGAGTAAAAGCATCTAGTACCTTCTCATGTAAATCAATCACTTCATTACGATCATCCTTCCATCCAAAAGATAGCTGGGTTAGGTCTTTCTTTTCCCCATTGTTGCTCATGGATACATCTGCCTCTGTTACATTTTGTAGATGGCATAGCTGGAGTTGACCTTGGAGTTTGAGGTGCCTTAGTTCTCCAATGCTACTACAACCAGAATTATTGCCCACAACAAAATATGTTAGTGTCTGTAGGGATGTTAGATGCCCAAGGTTTGAAGGCATGGATTTTAAGGACATACATCCATCAGTATAGAGATGACGAAGGCCAATCATGTTTTTAATATCCTTAGGAAGGTGACCAAGAGATTTACAACCCGAAAGATTTAATGTTTGTAGATTATACAAAATGCATATTTCTTCAGGAAGTGACTTGATATGACAATTGCCAGAGAGATCAAGAAACCTGAGGTGCTTCAAGTGCTTCACTCTTATCTGAAGTCCACCCAAGTTATGGTAATAGAGGCGTAATGCTCGAAGAGAATAGCATTTTGATAAGTAATGTAATGATGAATTGCTAGTATTCATACTGCACAAAAGTGTTTGCATACCTTGACATCTCTGCTTTAGTGAAACATCCGAGAGGGTTTCTGGACGATCAGAGCACAAGAACAAATGACGAACAGTATTTGGCAAAAACTTAATGTAATTGTGACCCTCAGCTATAGTAAAACATTCTTTCCCAATAACAGAAACAGCAACGTCATGCATGAGATCATGGATGCTACATATAGTTCGGTAACTATGTCCACTTTCATCCTTGTGTAAAGGTACCTCCTTGACATCCTGAAAGAATGACCTTGAAGCAAGCTCATTGAAAATCTGCTTGCCTTTTGTTTCTGGTCGAATTGCTTCTTCAGATGGGATAAAATCATTTGCCATCCAGAGCAATATCAGCATTTCCACATCAATCACATAGTTTTTGGGAAAGATCGCACAAAAAGCAAAACATTGCTTCATGTATGATGGCAGATCGTCATAGCTGAGCTTCAGTATAGGTAAAATTCCATTCTCGTCATCACAGATGCTACTTTTGGTTAATACGGCCCTCCATTCTTCTACAGCTTTTCGTGTGCTTAACATTGAACCCAAGGCTTTTGCAGCTAAAGGGGACCCGTGACATCTGTCCATAATCTCCCAGCCAATTTGAACCAGCTCATCAGGTTTCTGCTCATCAAAACGAAATGCTCTTTTTTCAAAAATTGCAAGCAAATCCTCTTTTTCCATTCTTACCAATTGATGGGCTTTAGTTGTTCCCATTAGCTGAGCTACCCCTTGATCACGTGTTGTCATCAATATGGCACTCCCAACACCACCATATTGTTGAAGGCAATATTTTAGCTTCGCCCACTTATCGGCATCGCAATTCCATACATCATCCAAAATAAGGAGGTACCTCTTTCCACGGACTTCCTGCTGGAGCTTCTCTAGTGCATTTTCGCATTCTTTCTCAGTTGACATGCTGATCTTGTTAGCAATGCTTGTAACATCAAAATCATCCAAGACACACACCCACTTCCGTAGCTGGAAATGCTTTTGGATCTCAGGATCGTTGTAAATTATCTGAGCAAAAGTGGTCTTGCCCAAACCACCCATTCCAATGATTGGAAGGACCATGAGATTCCTGTTGCTGGCATCGGTAAGCAGCAAATTAACAATATGCTGCTTCTCTTCCTCTCTGCTGACAATATTCTCAGAGTCAATGATGATTGAATCTGTCTGTCTCCACTGCTTGGAGGTTGGCATTTGTGGTCTATACCTGAACCCAAAGGCATTCATATCAGCAACAAGGTCCTCAATAGAACTGACAATTTTACGCAGCTTCTTGCTCATCCTGTAACGGAACACTAGAGGATTGTTAGCAAGGACTATACTAGTGCTGAGATTTCCATGATTTCCCCTCCTCTTAGCTTCACGACGAAGGGCTTCATACTTGAACTCATCAAATATGTCATTAGCTTTGTAAGCAACAGCCTTGAGTGCTTTGAGCCAAGCACTTACCCCAGGACGGTGAGTTCCTTGCTCCTCAGCATCAATGATGACATCCAATATGGCCGGCAGTTTGCGCTCCAGAATTGTGAGCTGCTCCTCCATACCATCCAGCTCTTGGTACTGTTGCAACAGGTAATTGGAGACCTGCCGATTAACCAAGGCGATGAGAGGCCCAAGCAGCATGCTCGTAGCCATGGATGACAATTAATGTTGTGAAGCAACAGACCAGCAAAGCTGTGCTGAACAATTGAATCAATCAAACCTCTTAAAAGCTTAGAGTTATCCATTGGCTTGTTGGCAGCCTTACCTAACACTTCTATTGAGGACAAAAAAAAAAATCCTTCCCTTAAAAACAAGTCTATTGACTTTGACTTCACTGCATGCTTTTGGATATTTTGTGTCACATAGGGACCCTCACAGCAAGGCTGTGGAATGTCTCATCATAAGGTGCAATTATTGGTTGCACAGTTGCACTATTGTTGCTTGATGTTGTGAGCTTATGCCTGTAGGCCTGCTCTGTCCATAATCCAGCTCTGGGTTTTCTCTGCAGAAACTAAACAAGTATGTGAGACAATAATTGAGTTCTTTTGTTTTACTTATATATACAATGTAATAGAAAAGTAAGTATCTAGCTAATGACCAAACTATGCCTGATTGGAAGATTTTGGGAGGTAAACTCCCTCCTTTGACATGCACTGTAGTACACACATTGGGACTGGTGGTAAACTCCCTCCTTTGACATGCACTGTACTACACACACTGGGACTGGGTCACCTTTTCGCAAATATCTTACGCTCATGCAGACTGGTACATAGCACACACCGTACAGTTGAAAACTCCATTTGATATTTACGATATGTGGCGAATGTGTTCTTGCCCCTACTTCCCCACACCATTGTGATTTTCCCCCTGTTTTTTAGGGTTTGTGATTTTGCCATTGTTTTTTAATCAAAGCTTCGATTTGACCCAGGGTTGTTAACTCGTGTTGACAGTGTTAAGTCTGTGGTAAAACAACATGTATAGCCTTCATTATTGTTGCATACTTGCCCCTATTTTTGTACATATGTTGCATCCCCCCCTATTTTGATATCAAAGTACATTGACATGAAACTTGCCCAATTTCAACCTGATTTTCACAGAATTCAATTTTGACATGAATTTTAACAATTTTAAGAAATTCGACAAATATGAAAAAAAATTGGCAGAATTCTACATAATTTCAATAAAATTTGACACAAATGATAAACCAACTACATGTCAGCCCCTTGTCTTGATATCTGTGGTGAGGATACAATTTCTCAACAATCACCACACAAGCGCACTGGATTTTAATGGAACTTTCACCTTCGAGATCGGTTTAAAGGAGAAAGAGACATCACTCATTTTCATAGCCACATAAAAAGGTGAACTGAAAATGGCTTCTACTGAAGCTACATTACCGTTCGACACAAGCGAGCTACTCTGTCCTCTGTCGACACAAGCTAGCTAGTTAGTTTCCCACTTTCCCTGCTATATATTGAGCGGTCTTTACGCCACTGTGGTCAGATACTGTAATTACTATACTAGTAGTAATTGGTGTTGCTCTAAAAGAAGATGGCCGGCGGCATCGATTCAGTTTGCCATTAACAATCAAGTTCTACCTACAGAAAACGCGAAATGAGGCTATAATTAGCTTACAGAAAACTTGCCGCTTGCTGCTCTCGATCCTCGCCGGCCAGCCTAGCCAGCCGCCGCCCAGCCACGGGCGCCGGCTGTTGCTCGCCGCCGCAGCCTGCTACCTTGCCCCACGCCCGGCCGCCATGTTCTATGATTAGGTTGGGATTTGGGAATGAGGATCGGGTGGCCATCAGGGGGTATAAAGGTCAATTCAGAATTATTTTATTTAGGTGGTGTTTGGATCCATGGACTTAACTTTAGTCCATGTATTTTATTTAGATACTAATTTAGAGTATTAAATATAGACTACTTATAAAACTAATTACATAAATGAAAGCTAATTTGTGATATAAATTTTTTAAGTCTAATTAATACATAATTAGAGAATGTTTACTGTAGCATCACATAGGCTAATCATGGATTAATTAGGCTCAATAGATTCATCTCGCGAATTAGTCCAAGATTATGGATGGGTTTTATTAATAGTCTACGTTTAATATTTATAATTAGTGTCCAAACATTCGATGTGATAGGGAATTAAAAGTTTTAGTCACATCTAAACACGATCTTAGTGCTAGCAAAAAAGCCCATGCTTTTGCAACTGATTTTCATAGAAATAAAAGAAAAGAAAGTTCAAATTATAGCGTAGTACTCTACTATAAGGGATTTTGACTTTTTGTTCGCATTGTTTGACTATTCATCTTATTAAAAAAATAGAATTATTATTTATTTTATTTGTAACTTACTTTATTATCTAAAGTACTTTAAGCACAACTTTTTGTTTTTTATATTTGCTCAAATTTTTTGAATAAGACGAGTGGTCAAACAGTGTAACCAAAAAGTCAAAATCCCTTTATATTATAGGACGGAGGGACTAGTTTACTGAATGTTTACTGTGAGCTCTGAATCACTGTAAATCACTGCCTGATTCTTACTTCCAGTTTAGTGAGCTGAGCCAGAGAATCTACGATGCTTGTTTGTTTGAGTTTTGAACCCACCATTTACATACTGAAGTAGTTTGTGTTGATTCTATTACAGATCAAAGCACCTGAAAGATTAGCATCAAGAGAGTAGAACCACCTTTTTGGTTGTGGGGACAGAAGAAACAAGATGTGCCCAGGAGAACTAGTGCGGGAGAGAGGAGAGCGGAGAAGTACCTATCTGTCTGTCCCGATAGTAGGCTTATATAGTACGCGAGAGGGAGAGGAATCAATCGATCCATTACTGGAGTAACAACGGAATCAATCTGATAATCAAATCGGGATTGATTCATTCATCTGTTACCAATAATCAAATCGGGATTGATTCGTTCATCCGTTACAAGAGTAACAACGCTTATTCAATTTGATTCAATTCCCGTCTGTTGCAATACATAACGAGAGAATCAATCTGATAATCAAATCGGGATCGATTCATTCATCCGTTACCGACAATCAAATTGGGATTGATTCGTTCATCCGTTACTATAGGAGTAACAACGCTGATTCAATTCGATTCAATCCCAGTCAATTGCAAAACATAACGAGAGAATCAATCTGATAATCAAATCGGGATTGATTCATTCATCCGTTACCAATAATCAAATCGGGATTGATTTGTTCATCCGTTACAGGAGTAACAACACTGATTCAATTCGATTCAATTCCTGTCTGCCTTGCCCTCGTCCTGGCCGGACTAGCCCGCGCGCGTGTGGCAGTCCCACCACCACCTCAACCGCTCAACAGATGCTATCCAATCCCAGCGTATTTAAGTTGAGATCCCTCCACATTGATTTCCAAGGTGGCATATGGAATTTATTAGGAATAAATTGAGTCTAGCCCATTTATTCTAACAATCCCCACCAAAATTCAGAGCTCACAAGAAATGTTCTCAATTCTGAACATATTGGTTATACAAGTGTTTCGGTGAAGACTGTTAAATTGAGATTCTACGTAGAAAAGGAGCTACTCTTGACCACAATTGAACAATGGACTAAGCATTGAATTGTCAGTCTTGTGTAGACAGGCTTTACTCAATTCCTTAACTGATACTAGGCTGTTGTTTGCATCTCCTCTCTTTAGAGCGTATAAGTCATACTCCATGCATTTTCATGAGTATATAGAGATTGTGACTAGCAGTCAAACTCACATAGGTGTGTCTCTTCTAAGATGTTCTTAGGACAACATCTCTACTTTAAGAAAGCCACTCAAATCACATTAAGGTATGCACCATCCTACCATATAGGAAAAGGAGAGAAATACATCAAAGAGATGGACCTATTTCAGGGTCTCTCCTCTCGGTTGTTGGTATTTCTTAACGATGTTATTAGAAATATAATTCTCAGCAATATCGTAGAAATACTATATACTATGGTTACAGATCATATCCACAAAGCGCACGAATAAACCATTGTAGCATTTCACCCGGAATTATTCCAAGGTATCGTATTTATTTAATCTCGAGGGAAGATTTATAAGAGAGAACTATGATAATAATTTATATATTACTTGTAATAATCAGAGTCTGAGCAGGGGTTAATTTAATTCATGGGTAGAGTGACACAAAGCAGAAGAACTAAACACTCTCATAAATACTAATGCTGGGCTAAGTGGAGAAAGAATAAGAAAAGAATTCATTCCTATACCTCTATTAGACACACAACTTTAGTCTATACTTTTCTAGTATACAATCATGTAGCCGATACCCCCTTTATAATGCTCTCCTGGTGTTTCGAGAAACCACCCCCGGTTGCCGAGTTCCTTAAGACAATCAGTCATGGCCATCCAACTGGGGCTAAATACGGAGGAGTACCCTCCTCAAGAAAGTAACTTAGGATTATATACTAACATGGAGGAATACCCGTACTGAGCTGTTACCATCAGCGGCCCGCCTCTACTGTCCTGCAGCATATAACCCCAAATAATGATATTCAATAACCTAAGCACTACGCTTAAATTACTAAATACTACTCTACAATCGTCGTCACGACTTAGAGCAATCATTAACATGATCACTATACCCACACCAATGCATATCGCAGGTAGGCTAGCTACATAATTATAACAAGATAAATATATCGTAAATTCGGTACTCGAATGATTAGAATGGAGTAAAGTACCACAATTGTATAAAGAAGGATATTCTATAAATCGTACAAGTCTTACAAAAGAAGGAAAAACTACTAGAGTCATACCCGAATTCTTCCGAAGACTCCGAGAACTAAGAAAACTATTCTACTCCTACTCCACTAGCTCTAGAATACTAACTAAACTTGAGAGAGAGCTTTGATCTTCTTGCTTGAGTATGTGTTGGAGAGAGTGAGGAGAGCTCCTTAAATAGGCTGAGTATGACGGTTGGTAAGGTCGGAAATGCCCTCCAACTGTCATTAGGATTGCATCACAGCTGTCCCTGCCAAACCCTAGATCTAGCGGCGCTCAGGGCGTTCGGTCGAACCACAGGCTAGCCCAATCGGCCCAAATTTCTGACAGGCCAATCCCTCGTTGGCTCCTCACTACAGAAGTGTAAATTTTGGGCTTTTTTATTTGTTTTAACTTTGTGGTTTCAGCCTGTCGCGTCCTAAAACACCCTAAAATTTTCCTACCCTTTTAATTGGTTCTTGAGAAATTGTAAAAGTCGAATTAGCCTCAACCATTAAAAGGCATCAAGATTCAACCCGAAAAGGTGTGTGGGAATTTTTGTTGAGTTCCTCGTGCCTTCAAATGCGTAACCAATTTTTACTTGAATTTTCAGAGCACCGGAAATATTCTTAATGCCACAATAACCCTTATCAGCTTCTCTTAAGAAAAAGAGAATCAATTTAAATCCCCTCTTTTCCCTTGGGCCACATTCGGCCCTGTCCAGCCGCCTCCCCCCTCCTTCCCCCACCTGGGCCGCCGCCTGGCCCATCTCCCGCGTTTTCTGGCCTGGCTCGGGCCGAGCCGAGCCGGCGCCCCACCTCCACCGCTGATGGGTGGGCCCCACCTATCAGCGCCTCCTCCTCCTTCTAGGGCCCCACCCGGCGCGCTCGCCAGCCGCCTCCCCCTCCTCGTTGGAGTGAGGGGAAAAGCCGACTTGAGGGGCTGTTTGGATGCTATACTAAGATTGCCACCATTCACCGAAACTCCTAATCGGCGATTGGCGATCGGGTCTCCCCCTCTCCTCCACGTGGTTTTCTTTTTTGGCACCGCATTACTTTCCTATTTTAGTAAATTTATGCACCTAAAGTTTGTACACCTCAAGTTTATACATCTAAAGTTTATAGACCTAAAGTTTATAAATCAAAAGTTTATGTGTCCGATTAGAATTTGAATTTGAATTCAAATATTTTTTTATATATAGTATTTCTATACATCTAGAGTTTATACACCCAAAGTTTATAGACCCAAAGTTTATAAGTCAAAAGTTTATATACCCGATTCAAATTTGAATTTGAATTCAAATATTTTTATATATAGTATTTCTATGCATCTATAGTTTATACACCTAAAGTTTATAGATCCAAAGTTTATAAGTCAAAAATTTACATACCCGATTCAAATTTGAATCTGAATTATATCCAATTCAAATTTGAATTTGAATTATATCCGATTCAAATTTAAATTTGAATTCAAATATTTTTTATATATAGTATTTCTATACATCTAAAGTTTATGCACCTAAAGTTTATAGACGTAAAGTTTATAAGTCAAAAGTTTACATATCCGATTCAAATTTGAATTTGAATTCAAATATTTTTATATATAGTATTTCTATATATAAATTTTTCCAACTTTGTTTTTTTATTTTTTTAAAATTTATAGTGTATTAGGGAGAGAAGAATGGGAGGAGGAAGGGAGGAGAGAAGTGTACAGGGGATGGGATCGCCCATTAGCCACACCCACCATTTACCATATTTTTATGCCACACTTATCTAAGTTGTGGCTTATAAATAGTAAGCCACACCTTAGTTTATAAAATAGAATTGTGCCACACTTTCTTGAGATGATAACATGTGGGGGTCATAATGGATGGGAGGAAATCTTGCTACAAGTGTGGCTATAAACCAAACAATAAGCTAATTTGATCAAACTTGTCTAATATTAGATGTGGTAACCTTTGGCAAATTTTAGGAGTAAACTAAACAACCCCTGAATGCCAGTGGGTGGTCGGAGTCTCGGGGGTGGTTGGTTTGCCATAATGCCGCTTGGATTTACGGCGGACCTCTGTCCAGCTCTCCTTGCTCGTCTCGTCGTGGTGACCGCCAGAGTGAACAGTGGGGCCCGTCGTGACCACGTCGTGCCAGGAGCGCCGCCCCGCCTGCGACATCGTAGCGCTTGATTGGTGGCCGCCGGCGCGTTTGGGTGGCCATTGAGGCCGGAGTGGCCTTCAACGTGGCGGACGGTCAGACGCTCAGACCTTTCTGCTTGCTGAAATCTCAATATCGATTCCTGATCTAAGTTCCAAATTTTTTTTCAAACTTCCAACTTTTTCATCACATCAAAAACTTTTCTATACATACAAACTTTCAATTTTTCCGTCACATCGTTTCAATTTCAATCAAACTTTCAATTTTGACGTGTACTAACCACACCCTACCTATGTCTTAAGGTCAGCTACTTAGTCCAAATAAACAAATGAATTACTAAGGATTTATCAGAATTGATAATCCGTGTTGGTTGGTTTTCCTAAAAAAAATACTAAAAGCTTGATATAGGAGTACTCCAAAGTCCTTTTGGATACATGGCAGCTAGAATCGTAAATTTGGATATATATGCCACCTAAAAACTTGTTCGCTTATACTCCATTTGCCACCTAAATTTGGATATATTCCACGTCTTCGCTTTTCACTCTTGGCATTCCTTGCTGAATTCTATCTTCAGCAGCAGTCGTGCGGATGTGCTCACACATACGTGCAAAAGCATGCGTAATCGGTGAGAATATATAGCGCTGCTGCAAAGTCTGCAACAATATGGTACAAAAATATCAGTTCACCGAGACGAGGTTTTCTAGTGGCTTCAGCCATAGAATTGACCATACGAAAATGCTTCATCTTGCAACCTAGAAGGTGCATGGCCCCTGTATTCAATCTCAAAGGCAACAATTTGTTAACTCTGCTAGGGGAGCTAGCTATCCTGCAACTGCAAAGAAGACAGGCAGAGAAAGAAATCAAACAAGCAGGAATCAAACTGAATCCAGTAGCATATGGAAATAATGTATATAGGTCTTGTTGAGTAATAATAATTAATCCTGCAAACCTCTATAAAAAAGCGTCTTCATAGCCTCATCAGTGGTTTGGCTCACAAATCTCTGTTCCGACGGATGATATATTTCCAAGATTTTGGTTCTAGCAATCTAGGACCTACAATATAGCAAATATCATTATTATTCCTGTATTTGAACTCCAGAAAGTAATTGATTCTGAGAATGAGTAAACTCTTGAAAATGATCAAAATTATTCATCTATAGATTAACGCTACCTTTATAACACCGGAATTTTATAAGAAAGATTACAGAATTTAGAAAATCATGATAGGCGCGACATGTTTTCACACTCATTAACCAGATCAAATGCATATGTTATCTTTTAGGTAAATGTAATATTGTAATTAAACAAAAACATCAAATTATATGTGACACTATCATCTTAATTCACTTTCAAACACTAAAGAGAAAAATCCACAGAAAGCGATGAGAGAAGGAAGAAATTAAAGCTTAACACGAAACCAAACATCTTGTTTTGTGCGACCGTTCTAAGAAAAATCTGAATATCTTTATCTTTGAAAGCAATGTACAAGCTCCTGGTGAGATGGGTGATTACCACAGCCCCTATTGCACTGAAATAATGTGGACATTGGGAGAACTATGAATGCAGTGGTACCAGATATATTCTTATTGAATAGTCCCATATTACTTATGGAAGGACAGTAGATCTAATATATAATTGATGGAACCCCTGATATTATTGGCTAGCTTTTGTGGTGGGAAATACTCTTTGCGATTCTACAATTGGTATCAGAGTCTAAGAGACACAGTGTAAAAGCCTGATGGACCCTGGGTGCCTACGGGACCCATATACCTAAGGGATCATCGGTGTACGGTGAATGGATGAGGGACACTAATAGTCCCATATTGACTGTGGAAGGACAATGGACCTATCGTCCCACATTGATTGTGGAAAGACAATGGACCTAATATATGATAAGTAGGGGAACCTCTCACCTCATTGAACTAGCTTTTGGGTAGGAAAAGCCCTTTGCGATCCTACAATTCTGTCACGGTGAGACTAATTATCACAGGGATGCCAGGGAAGTTCATGCTGTCTTAATAAGGTGAGTTTCGTGATGTGCCAGCCCTTGGTAGCCATGGTCTCATATTCACTGTTGCAGCAGTTTGTTCAACTTATGCTTCAAAATTTTATGACATATATTACTATATGCATACTCTTTAATCTTTATTTCAGGATATGCATGCATACACTTACTGGCATGTTTGAGAGGAGGATAAAAGAGAAGATTGAGAAAATATCCAAAACTAGAGGAGTCATTAGAGCAGGTACAATAGCAGACTATAAGCCAGCTATAAACACATATCGAGAAGATAAATGAGGAAAGAGAAGAGCAGCGGGCTATATATTTGTAGCCAGCTGCAGCACATACTACAAAATGCAATATATGTATGACAGGTGGGACCAGATATAATTAGTATAGTATATGTTTATAGGTAACTATTGTATGAATTAGCTATTAAATCGACTATAGATGGTTTAGAGTTAGCAGTTGGTTGTACTATTAAACTTGCTCTTAGATTATGATTAATTAAGTATTAATTATTTTGAAATTGAAACATGGATTGATATGATATTTAAAATAACTTTTGTATATTCTTTTTGCAAAAAAACAACATACCGTTTAACCATTCGAAAAAAGTGCATGAGAAAAACGAGGTACATCTTGTCTCTATCCCGTACCCTCTCTCCGTCCCAAAATAAGTAGACTTCGAGTAGTAACAAACACAGCAAACACAACATGAAAAAAATTGCTATTTAAGAAGTACAATTTGTAATTTCCTGTCTACGGCACCACTGGACAGCTTGCGCAAAGGAAGGAGCAAGCCGATCGAGTGATCGACCTTGGACGATTCCAAACCTACAAGACTTCTTGTATGCAACAACACCACATGTGGTGGGCGATGGGAGGGGCACAATTTGTTGAAAAGCCGATTGCTATCGAGACTGAGGAACGGAAGCATCAAGGCGAGAGCTAGGCTAGCAGTGGCGAGAGGCTTACAGAGCAACCGTTGGGTGCGAGACACAAAAGGGGCGCCATCCAAGTGAATATATCAACATCTGGGATGTAGTCCACGAGGTGCATCTTGACCAAAGGAGGGGAGGATGAGGTTATTTGGAAGTGATGGACATTTCACGGTATCTTGAGGGGCTGTTTAGATTCAGGGTATAAAATTTTGGCGTGTCGCATCGAAGATTATATAGGGTGTTGCATGGGGTGTTTGGGCATTAATAAAAAACTAATTACAGAATCCGTCAGCAAACCGCGAGATGAAATTATTTAGCCTCCATCATTAGCAAATGTTTACTGTAGCACCACATTATCAAATCATGGAGCAATTAGGCTTAAAAGATTCGTCTCGTAAATTGGTCGTAATCTGTGCAATTAGTTATTTTTTAACCTATATTTAATACTCCCTCCATCCCTAAATGTTTGACGCCGTTAACTTTTCTAAACATATTTGACCGTTCGTCTTATTCAAAAATTTAAGTAATTGTTAATTCTTTTTCTATTATTTGATTCATTGTTAAATATACTTTTATGTATACATATAGTTTTACGTATTTTATAAAAGTTGTTGAATAAGACGAACAGTCAAATATGTTTAAAAAAGTCAAAGGCGTCAAATATTTAGGGACGGAGGGAGTATTTCATACAGGTGTTCAAACGTTTGATGTTGTGGAGATTATGGGTACCCCATACCCACACGGCATGGTTATCCAACTAGTTATAGGGGATATCTTATATATATGGAATATGTAACAGATCATGACTTGGGTATTACGTTTCCTTGTATATTACGGAACGGCCTAAAGTCCTGGTTTGATAATATTGTAAAGTAGATTTAGGAAACCGATACCGTATTGGTTAAGGTTTCTATCTTGTAATCCTGCCCCCCATCCTATATAAGGTGGGCAAGAAGCCCTCTAGGGGGCATGAGTACATAAGATCGTCAGATCTATACTACACCCGGCGGATTCAAATCCCTAAACAGGAGTAGGGTATTACCTCTCATTGAGAGGGACTGAACTTGTCTAAATCCTTGTCTCCGCATCGATCCACTTTTAGGTCTCGTGCGCTACCCCTTTTATTATTGCCGAATTCATGTTTCGACAGTTGACGCGCCAGGTAGGGGAAGCGTCGAATTATCCGTCAAAAAGTACAATGGAATCAACCTTAGAAATTGTTGGAAGCCTCGACTTTCTTACCAAGGGCTCCGGCAAGCTTTTCCTCTCTTTATCAGATTCAATCTACCGGGGAGATCAATTTCGACGAGTTCGATGAATTGAATCTTCTACGTCGCTGAGTTTTCTCTTTCGGCTTATCGTTGTTTATTAGATTGATTTCTAATCACATATTGATGTTGCTATTTTTCTTCTTTTTCCTGTCTGCACGTACTGCTGACGACCAAGGTGTTTCATTGGGCATTGGTAAGCTGCCGCTATGCGAGATAAAGCGCTCCATTCACTCGGTGTGAATTCGAGTCTAATTCAGAGTGAGAGTCTCGGGCTCGCCGGCAAGCACGAAAGCTCGCATGAGGAACTCGCTGGAAACGTGTCGGACGGAGATGAGCTTCGGCCGTACTGCCGGTTCCCGGCTTCCAGCAATTTTCTATTTTGATTAATTGCTGGCATATATTTATCTTTACTGATTTTGGGGTTGCGGCGTGTCGGCGTATTTTTCCCTATCACCACCACGCTTCTATAAGAGCCCGTCTGACCAAACAAATCAGAACTGCTCGATTATGGGTGCAGAGTACAAGACCAACTGCCAATTTTCTTCGTCTCGGAATCGGTGACATAGACCAATTTTCGATATCACCGGGTTTATTTTTTCAATCTATTATTATTTTTAGATTGACTAGAAAAATGCTCGTGCGTTGCAACGGGTGAAAAAAATTCTAATGATAATATACGTTTTTCATCCATAATCATGTCAATGACAATGTTTGTATTTTAATGAGCGGCTTGTTTTTTTTATAAACGGTGTTTTTTTTTCTGCACGATTTTCTCAAACCATTTTTCTGAAATAGCGCATTTCTTTCTAATAGTTTTTTCCCATGTTTATTTCCTCCATATTTTTCTCCCCTTTTTTTGTTTTGCTTTTCTCGTGTGATTTTGCCTATTTTTTCTGACAATTACTTTTTTTCAATACATGAGAATATATGACGAAATAAAAGCCGTGTAGTAGATGGTAAAAAATCGATGGATCCTATCCGACTCAAGCGTCTATCAATTTAGCTTTTTTCTGACAGTTTTTTCAGAGCGATTTGTTTTTTATATAGATAGTGTTTTTTCTTGCGTGGTTTTTTCAAACTATTTTTTTAGAAATGGCGCATTTTTTCTGACAGTCTTTTCCTCGCATGCTTTTTAAAAAAAATTTTGCCGACGATGAAAATAATTTTTCTCACGCGTTTTTTTATTTTTTAAGAAGATGGAAAAACCTTTTTAGCGTGTTTTTTTGCGCTTTCTTCTGACTTTTTTCTCACACGTTTTTTGAACCGTTTTTATTTTCTCGTGTATTTTTTATTTTTAAATAGTTATATTAGATTAGAGATATACTAATTAGAAATTGGACTTTGTTTCGCCCTTTCTATTTTTTTCTCGCATGTATTTTTTATTTTATACGAACCAGCTTTTTATTTTTTACGAACCATTTTTTTGCCGCTTTCTTAGGGAATCGGACAAACTTTTTTAAGATGTTTTTTCGGATTTTTTTTCACCTTTACAGGAATCAGACTTTTTTTTGTGTTTTTAAAGGAATTGGATCTAGCGATTTTTTTCACCACTTTTTTTTTTGCCTTTTATAGGAATCAGATTTTTTTTCCGTTTGCATCTACAGTTGTTTTTCGCCACTTAGGGGAAACAGACTTTTGTTGTTGTTGTTTTTTGTTTATTTTCTTTTTTGTGCCTTTTCTTTTTCTTTTTATGCACCTTTCTGCCTTTGTTCTATCCCTTTTATTTATTGCTTTTTTTAAAAAAGACCAAAAGCATCTTATTGCAAGATTATAGGGACTCAAATGTAAATATAAAAATTATAGGGACTCAAATGCAAAAGTACAAACCCAAAAATTAAAATCATATAAAAATGGAATGCTCTCGACATGTAGGTTCCATTTTTGCAAACAGATTTTCAATCCGGCACATCAATTTTTTTCACTAAGATATATGGAATATCACGGTATAGATTGAAATCGAGAGAAATGGTGCTATCTCGGACTCAAACCGAGAGGAGTGGGACTCGGATCTAGAGTCGGACCTTTTTTTTTGTTTCTGAGAGGGAATCGCACCAAGGAGTCGGACTTTTTTTATTTTTATCGCTATATTTTTTTACGGGACCGAGAAGTCGGACTTTTTTTTAATCGCTATTTTGTTTTTTCTTTTCTTTTTTTCGCACGTTTTTGTTTGCCCGGTTTTTTTGGATCGGACAATTTTGGTTTTTTTTCACCCGGTTTTTTTGCCCTTTTTTTCTGAATCGGATATATTTGGTTTTTCTTTTTTTCCGCACTTTTTTCGCCCGTTTTTTTTATCGGACAAACTTGGTTTTTTTCGTCTGGTTTTTTTTACGGACGATGAAAGCATCTTTTATTTTTTAAGTAGTAGAGATAGAGATTTTTAATTCGAGAATAACTTCCTGGTATTTTCTTGTGTTCATGGGTCGGTCGGCTGAGTTGGAGGCGAAGTTTTCTGCCGTGTCCTCAAGCGACGAAACTTTTCTCGTGCTTGCATGACCCTAAACGCCAACCGAGCCGACGGCATGTGGTGCCTATTGATGAACACTGCCGAGCCTACCAGAAGAAAACACATGCTGACTTGAAGCACATCAACCAACAGGGTGAAGCTTTATATACGCTCATGGCAAAAGCAAGTGATCAATCTTCTTCACATATATGCACATGCAGCTGTTATATATATTTATATATGTATATGCTCTCGTCTAATCTGTTGGTCTTCTTTTAAATGCATGAACTTGTGGCGGCGAGTCGATGTCGCGCGATTTCACCCAAGTTTTGATCGTCATGCACATGGTCGCCCAAGTTCTACGGAGTTCCTGGTTGCTTGTGGGCATTAAACTCCAACATCACCAGGATTTTTCCCTTCCAACTTATTGATGTTCATTAGATCTCTAAATATCAAATTAATCTCTTGTTATTTTTTGTTGTTGTTGATCACATATAATTGCGCGGCATACTGAGGTGATTTATGCTGGTCATGGACTCGAGGCGTCTCGCTATGCGGTCAATCGGCCACGAGTCTACTCCGCCGGCTTGTCTACGCCACCGCCGTTGCTGATGGCAACAACGTCTTCACCGACCAGCGACTAGTGTCTCCGCCTACAAGTGGTTCACCGACCGGCTTGCCTTTGCCGCCGCCGACTGGTGTCTCCGCCTACACGTCTGGCCTATTATGCCGCCGTTGTTGGGCGTCTACTGTTTCACCATCGGCCTGCCTCTGTCGCCGCCGACTGGTGTCCTCGCCTATACGGTTGGTTGGTCACACCACCGTTCATGGGCGTTCACGTCTTCACCGACCAGCTTGCGTTCGCCGCCGCCGACTGGTGTCTCCGCCTACACGGCTGGCCTATTATGCCGCCGTTGATGGGCTTCTACGACTTCACCGTCAGCCTGCCTCCGTCGCTGCCGACTGGTGTTTTCGCCTATACGATTGGCGGACTCTACCGCCGTTGATGGGCCTCGTCATCTACACCACTGGCTTGCTTCCGCCGCCGCCGACTGGTGTTTTCATTGCCATTGATTGACGACCTTAGCTCCGCAACGGTCACCTCTATCGTCACCAAGGGGAATATTACAAAGCTAAGTCATCATTAATATTTTTCTTTATATGATATTTTTCTTTTCCTCTGCCTCACTACACCAATTGATTTTCCATTGAGTAGTGAGTCGGGGACTACAGATGTTATATCATACTTTTCAATAATTTTTCATAATATTTATCTTGATTGTTTACGACATAATCTGAGTACAAAAGTGCCTATCGAGTTATGGAGTTCTATCTTCCTATGCTTTCTGTTTAGTTTGTCGATGGATAGTTGCCTTTGGGCCGATTCCTAGCACCCGGGGGCTCGTTGGATGGACCGAGTAACGCAAGGCGCTAAGTATTATTCGGAATAAATCAAAAGCATAGAGATAAGATAAATTTGTTTTCTACTCTTAATAATTGCAAATGTACCCGAGTAGTAAATTCTGATCCGTGAAACTTTGTTCCATTAATGACGAACTCATGTCACTCATATGCATGTTTGGGAAGTGCCTAGGCCGACTCCCGGTGCTTAGTGGCTATGACTAGTCGGGCAGAGTGTTTAAATGTAATGAGTCATCTGCTCGGGGAAATCAAAATTGACGAGAGGAGAAATACATATTTATAAACACTTTTAATACTTGAATCTTTCTCAAGTACTGTATTTACATCAGATACTACTCATCCTATATGTTTGTTCTGCAGGATCCAGATCCAGATATGCATCAAAGGGATTCATGGCTTTAAGCTTATCTCCTATATAACAGGAATGGATCAGTTAGAACATCACCACCGGCTTGCCGTCGTCGCCGCCGACTGGTGTCCTCGCCTATACGGTTGGGTGGTCACACCGCCGTTGTTGGGCGTCGTTTTCTTCACCGACCAGTCGCCTCGTTCGCCATCGACTGGTGCTTTCGCCTATACGGTTGGTTAGTCACACCACCGTTGTTGGGCATCTACGTCTTTGCCGCCGGCTTGCCTTCACCGCCGTCGACTGGTGTCTCGCCTACACGGCTGGCATATTATGCTGCCATTGTTGGGCGTCTACGTCTTCACCGTCGGCTTGCCTTCGCCGCCGCCGACTGGTGTCTCGCTTACGCGGCTGGCATATTATGCCGCATTGTTGGGCGTCTACGTCTTCACCGCCGGCTCGCCTTCGCCGCCGCCGACTGGTGTCTCCGCCTGCACGGCTGGTTTATTATGTCGCCGTTGTAGGACGTCTACATCTTCTCCGACTGGCCACCTCGTATGACGCCAACTGGTGCTATCGTCTTCATGGCTGGCCACGTCGCAGCCGCTGCAAATAGGCGTCATCACCTTCAACACAAGCTGTCTACTGCCCTCGCCTCTACGGCTGGTTTATACTGCTACCTCTACTGATGGACGTCATTGTTTTCATTGCTGGCCGCCTTGTCTGACGCCGATTGGCTTGTTCACCTCCACGGCAACGCGCCTTCGTCATCATTGACTGGCGTCATCGTCATCATCGATTTGCCTTCGTCGCCGCCCATGGTGTCTTCGCTTTCATGGTTGGTCTATTTTGCCGCCGTTCAAGGACGTCTTCGTTTTCGTCATCATTCTACTTCTTCCATCGCTGACTGGTTATGCCGCCGCCAACTGGGTGGAGCGACTTCATCTTCATTATCTTCTGAACCGGCAAACTCTATTGCCTCAACTTCGCAAGTTTTGCTACTTCACCAACCACGACATCTACAAGATTTTCGACATCTCGGCATGCACTTCCAGATTCGACGCCGTGCTATTCTACTACAACAAGTGGTTCTCCAATTTTCAAGAATTCTAGTCGGACATCCTCAATACATATCTTCACTCAAGTGATGGCTACTCGATGGCAAGAAGCTACAGTTCTCGACTCTATGTTCAGTTGCTTTCCAACTAACCAAAGAGTCGAGGGTACACAAATACGAGACTCAAAATTCGACAAGTTTTACTTCAGTGAATCCAATTATTTCACCGGCAATTTTGGCTTCTCCGTCGTCACCACAATCTACTCCAAATTTCTCAAGTGTGAGATTTAATTTACATGTCCGGGAGTTCAGAGTTATTAACCAATCAGCTCAGTTTCGACGAGTTGGACAACAGCATCTACTTTCCTCCAAGTAGAGCATTTGCAACAACTATAACACCAAGTTCTACTGTCATCTTTATAAATCAAGGAGCGTTGCATCAGTCTTCGTTATGCACACGCTCACATTAAGGAAACTACTCGAGTTTTGATATCTTCTCAACAATTTGATGGATTATTGTCACTGACATCATCGCCAGCACCTCTACTTCATCAGCCCGGACGTCTCCGCTGTTGCTAATGGATGGCTACGTTTTCACCTCCGGCTGCTTCTGTCATTGCCGACTAGTTATTTTGCCTTCATGGTTGACCTACTACGCAAATGCTGATGAGCGTCTTCGTCATTATCATTGGCTACTACACCGCTATTGACTGGGTCACCGACATCGTCATCATCATCAACATCCTATCAAGCTTATTTAACATAGCCAACTCTACTGCTATTGGTGGGCAACTTCATCATCATAATCGATCATCTCTGTTGCTGCTAATCGTCATTACCGTCGGTTGCGTTTGTCGTCGCCGACTATTTTCTTCATCTTCATGATTGATGGATTTCGCAATCGCTGTTGGTGTGCGTCTACGTCTTCATTGTCGGCTTGTTCTCGTCGTCATCGACTGCTGGCTCGTCTGTCACTGACTGATTATTACGCCACCATGGCTACACAATTTTGTCGCTATTGCTGGACTCCTTCATCTTCACTGTTGGCTGACTTGTCTGCTGCCGACTGGTTTCTTCGCCTCCACGGCTATGCGACTTCATCACCTTTGATTGGTGTCATTGTCTTTACCACCACCAACATCTTCGTCAGCTTTGATGGGTGATATCATCTCCATAAGGATAAGCTATATGCTCAGGGGATCATCAACTCAAGTGTGAGGATCATATCTCCAATTTGGACTTGTTCTGGATACATTTAACATGGATTCATAGTCATGAGTCCATTTTCTATGCTCAAAGACTGGACCAATCATTATTCCCCGTAAGGGCTATCAACCGAATACTTGCGCCAGTCGGGATTCAATTTTTTTATCTATTTTGGAGTATCCTATAAGGGATAATCACTCAGATCAGAAGCTATTCATATGAGCTACACTTGATCTATATCACCCGGAAGATTTATTACTCGGGAGCATGTTACATGCGTCATCCTTTAAAGGGTGTCGAAGGCATATTTTTTGGCCTAGGCCTAATATGTCTGCAGCCCATATTTTCAGGTGTGGCCTGTCACGTTCTTTTAGGGACTTAGGCACTTTTTGCTTAGGCCAAAGTACGCATGATTATGTGTCTAATACCTTAAAATCCTTTCATATAGCAGTTACTCAACTTTTTAGAAGTTGGTACAATGCATTTTAAAAGGTGCCCAACAGTGAAGTTTTTTATAGCTGCCCCCCTGACTTTTTTATATAGTCAAGGCACTGTTTGGGTTTTTCAAGCAATTGATTGGATACAATATCATTGCTTTTTGCCACGTAAGTGTGCATTTTTATTGACCAATATTATGGCTTAGGCTGATTATATATTGTTGTCATTTTCCATGCGGTTGGCAAATCCTTTATGAGTTTATTTTCTCAGATTTTACACCACATATGCCATATATTTCTAGGTGTGGTAAAACCATGTGTCTTTTAGGGACTTAAGCACATCTGTTAAAGTAGTGTGCGCATGGTGTGTGCCCAATACTTTGGAAATTTCTTCATTCACAACATATAAGCTTCTTTATGGTTATTTTGCTATGTGAATTTTCAATGATGTAGTCAACTTTAGGTTGCACGCATAATATTTCACAAAGCAGTCGGTATATCACTTGGATCATGTTATTCTGGGATTCACACCGCATGTGCTATATATTAATATGAGTAAAATGCACCAGCGGTCCTTAAACTTACCAGGAAGTTTTACTTAGGTCCACGAACTTGCAAAGCGCACATCTAGATCCCTAAACTTGGTTTATTCTATCATCCCGGTCCAAAACCATATTTGCCCGTGGTTTTGCCTATGTGGCACGCCACGTGGACGATGACATAGAATTTTTTCTCCTTTCTTCTCTATTCTTTTTCTCATGCGCAACCAAACCACCTCATGCCATGGGCGTTGCCGCTGCTGCGGTTTTGCGAAGCCGCCGTGCTGGAGGCGAGCGCGCGGAGAGGAAGACGGCGCCGTTGATGGGGGAGGATAGCAGCGGCGATGGGGGGAGAATGGCGGTGACTGGGGAGGAGGACAGCAGCACTGACAGGAGGGAGGGGGACGGCGGCGCTGAAGGGCCTCGCACGCTCGCAGCTTGCTGCCTTCGATGCCGCCTGCGCTTGCCACTCACCGCTCGCCGCCTCCGGCGCCGCCCGCACGCGGGCTCGCTACTCGTGGCACTGCCGTACTCCTCCCCCGTTATCGCGAGCCCAAGAGCTCAGCCGCCCACTGCCGATCTCCGGCCACGCGTCGCCTTGGAAGCCGCCTGCGCTCCTATCCTGCCCCGTGGCTCCGGGTCGACCGGCGGCGGAGCCAGCAGGACGCCTCTATGGCCCTCAGCTCAGGTCGACAGAGAAAGAGAGGCCGCTGAGCTCGGCGGGGAAGGAGATTGGCGAAGACGGCCAGCGGCAGTGATGGATGACGACAACGACCGACTACAACGAGCTTGAAGACAACGAGGAAATCGGCAACGGGCGGGCGCTGGCGCTGATGGCGCGACCAGGGAGCAGCCATACCGCATGGCGAGCAGATCCGCGGCGTGCGACTACGACGAGCCGAGGGTTAGGTAGGTTGATGTCTGCGACTGCTACATCTCGTGCTGCCTCGTTGGATTTGGATTTTGGATTGGTTGCTTGCTGCTGCTTGGATTGGATTTTGGCACTGAATCTGACTTGTTGCTCCTGTTGTTTGCGTTGATGGAGTCGCGGTGGACAACGACGAGCAGCCCAGGTGTTGGATAGGCTCGCTGGCGGCGATGAGCCGCCGACACGTTGGTGTGGACTCGGAATTGACGGGCTAGGGCACCGCCGCGTTGACCGGCGGTGGCGCGGGAGAAAAAAAAAGAAGAAGAAGAGAGAAAAAAAAAGGAAGAAGCGATAAAAAATAACAAAATTAAAAAAAATGTCATGTCATCGTCCACGTGGCGTGCCACGTAGGCAAGACCACGGTCAAACACGGTTTTGGACCGGGATGATA
Organism: Oryza glaberrima; assembly: GCF_000147395.1. Taxonomy (NCBI): domain Eukaryota; kingdom Viridiplantae; phylum Streptophyta; class Magnoliopsida; order Poales; family Poaceae; genus Oryza; species Oryza glaberrima. The sequence continues at coordinate 13,629,971 of NC_068326.1, forward strand.
CAGTAAACCAAGTTTAGGGACCTCGATGTGCGCTTTGCAAGTTCGTGGACCTAAGTGAAACCTCCTGACAAGTTTAAGGACCGCTGGTGTATTTTACTTTATTAATATTAAGTCACTTGGTCGACTACAATTATCAAAACCACTCAGCTGGTTGGATTATTTATTCCTTGACTATATGCTTAGTTTGTTCAACTAACCACATAGTTGGGGGCTACACCTATTAGGTGCATCTAGTCGATGCACCTGACTTTATTCTTCAGCCCTCCACAGTTTTCAGATTTGGTAAAAGTACTCAGGTGACCATGGCAAAGATGATTGAAGCACTCAGCTTTGGAGTAATCTGGTTTGAGAGAAGATTATCTTTTCGACTATGAAGGTCTCAGGGGCTACTGTGGAGATTATGGGTACACCATACCCACACGGCATGGTTATCCGACTAGTTATAGGGGATAACTTATATCTATGGAATATGTAACAGATCATGACTTGGGTATTACGTTTCCTTGTGTCGCGACCAAGAAAATTACCTTTTCCCAAACGCTAGTGTATTAATCCCCGTCCCAGGAAAAGCCGGGGTACACCACACAAACATGATACAAAAGGCACATCTTTATTTTATCGATAATATTTACATTATTACAAAGGCACTTCAGGCCTGACAAACAAAAATAAACAGCAGCGGACTAGCGGACTGGGGTATAAGCCAGGACTCCACCTAAAACTTCTTCTCCAAAGCTTCTCTTACTGAAGGGGAAAAGATAAAGCAAGAATGAGTACAACCACCGTACTCAGCAGCCACACCGGCAGATGCATGATTAATGCAAGGGGGTACAAGGGGTAATAATATAGGGGTTAAGTTTTGCAGTAAACAGCATTTAAAAGACACTTAGTTGCTCAAAGCTACTTTGTAAACACGATCCTAGAGCTACACAATATTATTAAACAAGGCCGTGAACCCACACGAACCTGCCTTAACCCAAGGCCTACGATGATTCAGACCAAACTGGCAACCCGACCCTGGGTCCCAGCTCGTCCCAAGCCAACCCAGGCCAACCATTCCACATTTTAGTTGTTAAGCAGGTTTTAAGAATTAAAACACTAACTTGGGTACATTGCTAGGCTTGCCCATAACCGAGGGCACGGCTATTCGAATAGATTATACTCTGATCAGAGGTGTACATCTTTACCTACAAGACACATCTTCCTCACGTGTAACCACGTGCCACATACCACCACGGCATACGGACGAAAGACGTGACATAGTTCCCAACCCATCCTAGCCATAAACAAGAGTACCGACCCAACCCGACCTACGGCCGGAACCTCCGGGACAGGCAGGCAGGATTGAGCCCCTAGCAGCAGGACACCAGCCCTGTGCCATGACATCTCGACTACCGGGCCGCAGCTCGTGTAGTCTTTATTTGTCCTAGAGATGTCCATCGACCCCCGACTTCGTCCATCTCCATCCGTGTACCTTTGTTTATAATCAGACTGAGCCACAAACTAAGCCTTACCCACTAGACATGTGAAAGTACGGTAGTGCTTTGCAACAGAGGCCCGAGTTTAATCCTTATAGTACCCGAGGTACGACTAACAAAACCCAACCACGCACCTCGAGCCCAGCCTAAAACCGTTTTTGGGGTTTGAAAAGAGGGGGAGGTGTGTGTCCAATTCCAACATAAGCCAGCCATTCCATACTGTCCAAATGATATGAGAATTCCCAATGTCTAAAGTTATAAACCACCTAATATTGGCTAATTAATCAGCGAAGCATCTACCTAAGTTCATACTAGGGGAACCATGGATAGAGTACCCACTAGTTGGGGTTTTATTTATCCTAGGGTGAACAAGGTAATAATAACAATAGCAATAATAATAAGGTCATAACAAAGGTAAATAGGCATGGCTAAATAAAACAGTGATAACGCGGGAATTTAAATAAAGTGATAATGCATTAATTTAAATCAAAATAATTTTATAAACTTGGGATTCAATATGTTCAAGGATGATGTGACTTGCCTTGCTCAGAGACAACGGCCTTTCGAACCTTCGGCGACGACCGCGACCCACGCTTCGAGAACCTCCTGAACGAGAGAAGCTACGCGAAGCACACAAGCAAAGCTACAAGCCTATAAAGAAGCAATAATAATACATAAAAAGAAAGCACAGGGTTCTTTAGGTTATAACAAACATTAGGAGACTTAAACGGGTCGATTCAGAGTTCGTATGACCAAGACATGGTCATCCGAAGTTTAATGCTGTTATACGGAGATTTGCGGATTATTATAATTAGGTTTTGCAACTATAAAACATGTGTAAGTGCTAGCCTGGAAAAGACAGGAAGGCTGCGCCGTTGACATGCGGACCCCACATGTCAACCTAAGGGATCACGGTAGACCGGGTACACAGAGACGGTCCATGGGTCGACGGAAACGGACCCCGTGTGGCCGAGAGGGGGAGGGGAAGGGAGCTGGGCCAAGGGGAAGGAGGGAGGGGCGGCCCAAGAGAGAGAGAGCGAAGGAAAAAGAGAGGGAGAAGATGGAGACTTTGGCCGTAGGCCAAGGGAGAGAGAGAGGGAGGACTTTGGGCTGAGCTCGGCCCAAAGGAGGAAGGAGGGTTTATTTTTAGTTTTTCTTTTTAGTAAACTTTGATAATCGTTGTTGTTGCTTAATAATTATTTTCGGTGCTCTGAAAATTCAAGTAAAATTTGAGGGCTCCTTTTCGGGCCACATTCGAATTTTTCTTGTACGTATTTTAGTGTTTGCCAATTTCTTTTCGAATTTTAATTAATTCTATTATTCCTTTTAGAAAATGATTTTTATTTTGGGATGAATTTATCAGGACGTGACACCTTGTATATTACGGAACAGCCTAAAGTCCTGGTTTGATAATATTGTAAAATAGATTTAGGAAATCGATACCGTATTGGTTAAGGTTTCTATCTTGTAATCCTGCCCCCCATCCTATATAAGGTGGGCAGGAGGCCCTCTAGGGGGCATGAGCACATAAGATCGTCAGATGTATACTACACCCGGCGGATTCAAATTCCCAAACAGGAGTAGGGTATTACCTCTCATTGAGAGGGCCTGAACTTGTCTTGGTCATCCTACGTCTCGACTGGTCGTATGTCTCCAATAGCCTTAGTACCTACAGCTTTACTTGGATCCACATCACCTACAATATGTACAACAACTTGCTCTCCTTGAGATCCATTAGATTCATCAAATGTCACATCCCTAGTGACTTCAACAATACCGGAGATTTTGTCGAAGACACGATAGGCATGTGCATTTGATTCATAGCCAAGTAAGAATCCCTCATCCACCTTAGGTGAGAACTTAGATGAGCGAGGCCTCTTACTCAAAATAAAGCATTTGCTCCCAAAGACACGAAAATAGGAAACATTAGGCTTCTTACCACTCAAGAGCTCATAAGAAATTTTCTTTAGGATCTTGTGGAGGTACAAGCGGTTGATGACATGGCATGCGGTACTCACGGCCTCCGCCCAAAAGACATCCAAAGTCTTGTACTCATCAAGCATTGCCCTTGCGGCTTCAATGAGGGTTCGGTTCTTCCTTTCAACAATGCCATTTTGGGGAGGATCATAGGGGGCGGAGAACTTGTGCTTGATTCCTTCTTCATCAAGAAATTCCTCCACTTGAGTGTTCTTGAATTCTCCTCCATTGTCGCTTCGCACCCTCTTGATAGTGAGATCATAGAGGTTTTGGGCTTGCTTTGCGAAGCGCTTGAAGACGTCTTGAGCTTCGCTTTTGTCATGGAGAAAGTACACCCAAGTGAAGCGAGAAAAATCATCAACAATGACAAAACCATACTTGTTACCTCCAATGCTTATGTAGGCCACGGGCCCAAATAAGTCCATATGAAGAAGCTCGAGTGGTCTTGTTGTAGTCATGATGTTTTTGATAGGATGCGGACTCCCAACTTGCTTCCCAGCTTGGCAAGCACTACACACATGATACTTCTCAAAGGAAACATTAGATAGACCAGGAATGTGTTCCCCTTTTAGAAGAGATGCCAAATTCCTCGTTCCAACATGGGCTAGCCTACGGTGCCATAGCCAACCCATAGAGGATTTAGCAATCAAGTATACCTCCGGATTCACTCTATCCACGTCGAAATCAACGAGATTGAGATCACCCTTTAACACACCCTTGAATGCTATGGAAGAGTCATCTCGCCTAAAAACGGTCACATCCACATCGGTAAACAAGCAATTAAATCCTAATTTACACAATTGAGACACGGACAATAAATTGTAGCTTAATGAATTGACAAGGAGCACATTAGATAGAGATTGATTCTTGGAAATGGCAATCTTACCGAGACCCATTACCTTTCCCTTACCATCATCTCCAAAGACAATATTTTCACGACTTCCACCCTCCTCATCAAGACTTGTAAACATACTCCTCTCTCCCGTCATATGATTGGTGCAGCCACTGTCCACAACCCAACTTGAGCCACCGGAGGAGTATGCCTACAAAAGAAATCAAGCTTGGGATTTAGGAACCCAAACTTGTCCAAGTTTGGGTCCCTTGATGTTAGTTACCAAAGCCTTTGGCACCCACACACAAGTGCGGTACTCATCATTGTAATTCCCATTAAAATAAGCAACCACTTTGCCCTCTGAATTTTTGGAAATTACATATGAATCATAGTAAAGACCCTCTGGCCGGAACTTCCTGGCATTATACCCGGAACTTCCGGTCAGCCCCTTCAGCTTATCAGAAGCCCGGAACTTCCTGACAAAATGTCCGGAATTTCCTGACAAAATGTCCGGAATTTCCTGTCTTACAGGGCAGGAACTTCCAGTCATTTTGCCCGGAACTTCCGGGTGTCTGACCAGTGAAGGGACAAGTCTCCTCACTTGCTTGTGGAGCTTTACCTTCTCTCACAAACATCAAGCATTCTTTCCCATTTACCATGACACGCTTAGACACAAGACTTCCACCAGAAAACCCGAGCCCGTGTCCATCCTTGTTAGGATGAGCGGTGATGGTCTTGTAAAGGGCATCTTTTGAATGGTATGTCTTCATGCATCCATATTTCACCAATGTACCCAACCTTTCATTCTCTTTCTTAAGAGCTTGCATAGCATCAACATTAGTAGCATAAGATTTTAAATCAATATTATAACACCTAGCACAATCATTGCTAGTAGATGGGTCGGAAGGATTAGAAACTACATTTGGTTGAGAGGTGCTATTCCAAAGAGTGTCAAATTGAACTTCAAGATCTTTATGACTTTTGTCTAAATTAACAAATTTCTCTTGAAGAGTTTCATTGACATCTCTAAGGCTAGATAAAGAACCATTAGCCAAATTAAGCTCATTAGCTAGTTGTTCATTTTTAGCACATTCTTTAGCTAAGCTCTCCTCTAAGGCAAGGTTTCTTTTCTTCTCAAGAATAAGCAATTCTTCTTGCCTTTCGAGTGATTGTTCTTTACTATCCAAAGCTCTCATTAACTTAGCCAAATGTTGCATAGCGGGTTTGCTAAAGCTCTTAAGCACATCATCTAATTCATTATCACTTTCCTCATCACTAGAATCAACATCAAGAGAGGTGTGAGAGGGCTTTTGAGTCATCACCTTGCGGCCTTGGGCCATGAAACATGAGTAGTGGTAGGAGTCGTCGTCGTCATCACTCAAGCTGTTGAAGAGACGCTCCTTGCTTGAAGAAGATGACTTGAAGGCAACGGTAGCAACACCACCTTCTCCTTCAACCTTGTCTTTTGGCTTGGGCTTGGGCTTGACCTCGGGATCTTCATCTCCGAAGTACCACACCTCCGCCATGTGTGCCTCCGCCACATGAGCACGCTCCTGCTTCTTCTTTACCTCCCTTAGCCTTAGATTCATTTGACTTGGGACAATCGGCAATGAAGTGGTCATATTCGCGACAATTGAAGCAAGCTCTTTTTGATTGCCTCTTTCCCTTGTCATCATCCTTCCTCCCTTTGCCATAGCCACTCTTGCGAAGAAAGTGCTTGAATATCTTGACAATAAAAGCCATCTCTTCATCTTCACTTTCTTCACAACTTGACTCTTCTTCTTGTTTTGCCTTCAAAGCCACTTCTTGATTTTTGATCATAGCGGCATTCTTCACCATTTGCCTCACTTCACGAGCTTCCTCTTCTTGCATCTCATGAGACACAATTCTTCCAAGAATGTCACTTGGGGTGAGCCTCTTGACGTCTTTCCTTTTCCGTATCATTGATATAAGAGTGGGATTTCTTGGACCAAAAGCACGGAGAAGTCTCTTGACCACAAAGTGATTTGTCGTATCCTCACTCCCAAGTCCTTTGATCTTGTTGACAAGGATCATCATCCTATCATACATCTCTTGAGGTGTCTCCTTGTCATCCATCACAAATCTTCCAAGCCTTCCTTCCAACAATTCAATCTTGGCCTTACGAACGGCGGGTGATCCCTCATGAGCCAATTGCAAAGTATCCCATATCTCCTTGGCCTCCTCAAGTCCATCAACCTTGTTGAATTCCTCCGGACTCAAGGCGGAGAGAATTGCATTGGAAGCTTGAGCATTGCGATGGATGAGTTGCTCTTGCTCCGAAGTGAGCTCCATGTCATCATGGGGTACATCAATACCTGTACAAACAACTTTCCAAATACTTGGATGCAAAGAGATTAGATGCAACTTCATCTTGTGCTTCCAAGCAGCGTAATGTGTCCCATCAAATTGAGGAGCACGCCCGGAAGGCACGGAGACGAAGTTGTGAGAGGGAATGGTAAGTTTGTTGTAATCAAAAGGTATAGTAGCTCCCTTGGGTGGTGGAGTTCCCTTGCTGCTCGCTCCATCTTCCTTTCCATTTTCCCCATTATTTCCCCCTAAGTCCGACATCGTGGATCACTCAAAGAGGTGAAGCTTGAATTTAGAGCACCAAGATCTGATACCAATTGAACGTGCTGATGAAGCCTAGAGGGGGGGGGGGTGTTGACAGAAAACACGAGGCCTGGGAGATCTGCTTAACTCCAGTGCAGGTCCAAAGCTCGCCTTCGAATGTATGAGCGTGCCAGTTGATTTGATCCTGTAATCAACAAGAAATAGAAGCAAAGAAACCGCAGTTAAATCTATAAATGATAGCCGATCAGTTAGGTGCCGATGACATATCATTTATCTTTGAGCCGATGTCGTATATGCATCGATCGGCAGTCATTAATAAATAAGAAAGGACTGAATCTACTCGATCGGCTGCAGATATTACCAATATATAATCTTTATATCGATATATACTTAAATCAAGTGATTGGGATAGATCGGTCGCCATGCCGAGGCAGTATAAATCACTTAGATCGAAATATATATTAATAATGAGACTATATACGTTCATAGCATAGCCGATCAGATAGATCTAGCATGTATCGGCTAATACTCCGATACCACTCTATAATAAGATATTAAAGCAAGTAGAATATACTAAACAAAAGCTTAATATACTTAAATGCAGCAAGATCTTAACGTAAAGGGCAGATTTAACATGTCAATCAAGCATATAGGATAAAAAGTAGTTAAATCAGGCAAGATCGGCTGAAACTCCGATACTACCCTAATCAGCAACCAAGAAGCGGGCTAGAGATTGAGATTCTAATCACGGCTCATAAGATCAAACTTAACTGATGCAGCTATAAGTATGAAAAGAAGGACAATATCTAGACAATCAAGCCGTTGGATGTGTCATAGAGTGGTAGATATCCTATATAATCTAAGTCATCATCGGTATTTAACCTAATCGGCTACCTTCTATTGACGGATGTTAGCCAATTGTAGGTCAGATATCGATATTGCCAAGGATTATGTAGGATATATGATAACTCGACGAATTACATAAATAAGATTAGAGTGTCATAAAGATGGAAGCACTAATCCCGAAAACGCAAGCCGCCATAACAAGTTTTACCTCTTCTTGAAGATTGAAACAGATGCAGCTCAACCCGAAAGTAAGAACTCGTCGAAATAAAACTAAAGCAAAAAGGGTGGCGATGCGCCGAAATTGTATTGAACGTGTGTGTTAAAAGTTACATAGGGCTCGGGTCTATTTATACCCGAGAATTACAAGATATGTCCATAACGGACACGACTACTATCTCTAACAAACTCTAAGGTACCATAAGTCTTTGCGGCAGACTTTTGCCCAAGCATATCTGTAAGGAAATTACATAAAACATCCTAATTAATAGATACAATTGCCTTCTCAGGATTCTATCCATGTGCGGCAATCACCTTGAAGCACCTCAATTCAACCCGATGTCATACATCAAGTTGCATTGTCGGAATCGGCTGCATCGGCTTACCTAGCCCGACTCAGACCCAGCCGATCCTAATCCTAGCCGATCTGGACTCCAGCCGATTCCTGCTCTGTTTCCAAACTCGATCTCCGCCTCCGACTTTGCTTCGATCTAATCTTCTTTCCCGATGCCAATATTACCAAATTTGGTTGTTAACAGGGGGTGAATAGGCTGTCCCTGAAAACTTAAAAACAAATCGCAGCGGTAAAATTCAAACAGACCCGGAACTTCCTGGTAAGGAACACGGAACTTCTGGTCTGCCAGGCCTGGAACTTCCGGTGTCCTAGGACAGGAACTTCCGGGTAACTGAACAGAGATGAAATTCAAATTTCGAAACAGGAGACTAAGCCAATCTTCACAAGATGGTAAACAGGTATTCTAAACAGAGGATAGATCACAGAAACATCCACAAAAACATCACAGAAAGAGACAAGAGCGATTTTTTCCCGAAGTTCGGATCTTGCGATCCTACTCTCCGTTGAGGAGCCCCAAAGAGCTAGGTATCGATTAACCCCTTGCCTCACTTGTGCAAAAAACCTAGAGGAAATCCACAACCTTCAACCCCAAACACCCCTAGGCAAATTTCTAGAATTGAGTGACCACCAAGATCCAACTCAACCTACTTCTAGAAATCCACCACAAGTGTGGGTTGCTCTACTTAGAAAGCCTCTAGAATCTCAGCACAAGAACTTCATTAACTTACCTCGTTCCCTTTCGGAGGAGAGGAGATCCTTCACAAACTTACCCGGGACATCCACAATATGCAACGGATTCTCGCGGGCGACACCTAACCGTCTAGGAGATCATCTCGAAGAGTAATAAGCACCGAGATGACAACCCACGAGATATTCCAAGTGCTGACCCAAGATCCTAGTCTTCACACATCTTCAAATCTTCCCCTCTCTCTCTCTCTCTCAATCTCTCTTTCTCACAAGAATTAGGCTCTAGATTGAGTGGAGAAGGCAAGAAACACTTGGGAGAGGCTAGCAACAGCTCTAGGTTCGAAAAGAGAAAGTGGAATGGCCAAAGAATGAGCTGGAAACGAGCTAGTTATGTATAACGGCTAGGTGACATCATCCAGCCGTTACTCACAAATTTGAACTGGAAACTAGACATGAAGTTCCGGACCTGGAAGACAGGAACTTCCGGACTACACTTAGGAAAATCTTTTTCGCAAGACCGGAACTTCCGGACCTGGAAGACAGGAAGTTCCGGACTTGCAAATTTGGACAGATGGAGTATTTGCAAAATAACTCCTAGGGAAACCTTTCACTTGGATCACACTAAGAGCACTTGATATATCTCAGAGCATCACCTGGAACCCCTCTTAATAGTACGGTTTTTCCTAAAACTCCATTGCAATAAATAAACTATCCTATGCACTCCTCGAGTTCCGGTCCGCTTTGATTTTATACTTTTTGGGGGGTCTCCAAGCATCCATCTTCCACACCTTGGACTAATGCACCTGAATGTAGCTCAATAAACTCATTAGTCCCTTAACCACATTTGTCATTAATCACCAAAACCCACTAGGGGAATTAATGCACTTTCAGCTCCATCACTCTTCGCTCCACTTTGTCTCATGGCAAAGGGCTCCTCTAAGGTAACATCTCTTAGTGATAGTGAGAGTGATGATGATTGTGATGATGTTTCCTATGATGAGCTTGTGAGTATGTTTGTGGAGCTCCATGCTTATAGTGAGAAGGAGATTGTCAAGTTGAAGGCCCTAAAGATGGATCATGCTTCTTTGGAGGTCTTGTATGAGGAGCTAAAGACCTCTTATGAGAGACTCACCATTTCTCATGAGAAGCTTAAAGAAGCTCATGACAACCTCCTTTCCACTACTCAACATGGAGCTCACATTGATGTTGGCATACTTGTGATTTGCTTGATGATAGTGCTACTTGCCATATTGCTCATGTTGCATCATCTAGCATTTCTACCTCTTGTGATGGTCTTATGGATATGCCTAACTCTAGCTCTAGCTCTTGTGTTTCTATTTGTGATGCCTTACTTGTTGTTGAGAACAATGAGCTTAAGGAGCAAGTGGCTAAGCTCAACAAGAGTTTAGAGAGATGCTTCAAGGGTAAGAACACTCTTGACAAGATTTTGAGTGAGCAACGGTGCATTCTTAACAAGGAGGGACTTGGATTCATTCCAAAGAAGGGTAAGAAACCTTCTCACCGTGCCACTCATTTTGTCAAGAGCAATGGTAAGTATTGCTCCAAGTGTCGTGAGGTTGGGCATTTGGTGAGTGATTGCCCCGGTGGTAAGCCTTCTAAGACATGCATGTTTGATTCTCATTATATGCTTAGCAAGGCTCATGATGGTAGTATTGTTCCTAGATATGTGGGTTCCCCTATACTTGGTGGTAAAAAGAATGCCATTTGGATACCCAAAGCTTTGGTCTCTAACCTCCAAGGACCCAAACAAGTTTGGGTACCTAAAAGAGCTTTATCTTCTTTTGTAGGTGAACTACCGAACCGGTGGGAGCCATTGGGTGCTTGATAGTGGATGCACTCAACACATGACCGGTGATAGGGCTATGTTCACCACATTTGAAGTAGGAGGGAAAGAACAAGAGAAAGTGACATTTGGAGACAATAGCCAAGGAAAGGTAATTGGGTTAGGTAAAATTGCTATCTCCAATGATTTGTCAATTGATAATGTCTCTCTTGTTAAATCTCTAAATTTCTATTTGCTTTCGGTTGCTCAAATTTGTGATCTTGGCTTGTCATGTGATTTCTTCTCGCAAGAGGTTATTGTTTCTAGTCTTCTTGACAAGTCTTGTGTGTTCAAAGGTTTTAGATATGGAAATCTCTATTTGGTTGATTTCAATTCTAGTGAAGCAAATTTGAAAACTTGTTTAGTTGCAAAAACTTCTTTGGGTTGGCTTTGGCATAGGAGGCTAGCCCATGTTGGCATGAATCAATTGAGCAAACTTTCAAAATGTGATCTAGTTGTAGGCTTGAAAGATGTGAAATTTGAGAAAGATAAGCTTTGTAGTGCTTGTCAAGCCGGCAAGCAAGTTGCATATTCTTATCCTACTAAGAGTATCATGTCCACATCTAGACCATTGGAGCTCATGCATATGGATTTGTTTGGCCCAACAACCTATAAGAGCATTGGTGGTAATAGTCATTGTCTTGTGATTGTTGATGATTATTCTCGCTATACTTGGGTGTTCTTTTTGCATGATAAGTCTATTGTTGCCGAGCTTTTCAAAAAATTTACAAAAAGGGCCCAAAATGAATTTAGTTGCACTCTTGTGAAAATTAGAAGTGACAATGGTTCCGACTTTTCAGAATACCAATATCGAGGACTATTGTGATGATCTTAGTATTAAACACGAACTTTCCGCTACCTACTCACCCCAACAAAATGGTATAGTGGAGAGAAAAAATCGTACATTGATTAAGATGTCAAGGACTATGCTTGATGAATATGGTGTTTCCGATTCCTTTTGGGCGGAAGCCATAAACATCGCTTGCCATGCAACCAATAGGCTTTATTTGCATCGTCTCTTGAAAAAGACTTCCTATGAGCTAATTGTTGGGAGGAAGCCAAATGTTACATATTTTCGAGTTTTTGGTTGCAAGTGTTATATTTATCGAAAGGGTGTTAGACTAACCAAATTTGAAAGTCGGTGTGATGAAGGGTTTCTTCTAGGTTATGCCTCAAATAGCAAGGCATACCGGGTCTACAACAAGAACAAAGGTATTATGGAAGAAACCGCCGATGTTCAATTTGATGAGACTAATGGCTCCCAAGAGGGGCACGAGAATTTGGATGATGTAGGTGATGAAGGCTTGATGAGAGCTATGAAGAACATGCCTATTGGAGATGTCAAGCCTATTGAAGTGGAAGACAAGCCATCCACCTCCACTCAAGATGAGCCATCTACTTCCGCTTCGCCAAGTCAAGCTCAAGTTGAAGTGGAGGAGGAGAAGGCACAAGATCCACCTATGCCTCCAAGGATACACACCGCTCTTTCCAAGTATCACCCAATTGACCAAGTGTTGGGTGACATTAGTAAGGGTGTTCAAACTCGATCTCGTGTCGCTTCGATTTGTGAACATTACTCGTTTGTTTCTTGTCTTGAGCCAAAACATGTAGATGAAGCTCTTTGTGATCCGGATTGGATGAATGCTATGCATGAAGAGCTAAACAACTTTGTAAGGAACAAGATGTGGACTTTGGTTGAAAGACCTAGAGACCACAATGTCATAGGGACAAAGTGGGTCTTTAGGAACAAACAAGATGAGAACGGGTTGATGGTGAGAAACAAGGCAAGATTGGTGGCGCAAGGTTTCACACAAGTTGAAGGTTTGGACTTTGGTGAAACTTTTGCCCCCGTGGCAAGACTTGAGGCTATTCGCATCCTTCTTGCATTTGCATCATGCTTTGATATAAAACTATTTCAAATGGATGTGAAAAGTGCTTTTCTAAATGGTGAAATTGCCGAACTTGTCTTTGTTGAACAACCTCCCGGTTTTGAAGATCCTAAATATCCTAACCATGTTTACAAACTCTCAAAAGCTACTAGGGCTTGGTATGAAAGATTGAGAGTTTTGTTTTGTCAAAGGATTTCAAAATTGGAAAAGTTGACACCACCCTTTTCACAAAAATAATTGGTGATGGTTTCTTTGTGTGTCATATTTATGTTGATTACATCATATTCGGTTCTACAAATGAGGTATTTTGCAAGGAATTTAGTGATATGATGTCTAGGGAATTTGAGATGTCCATGATTGGAGAGTTGAGCTTCTTCCTTGGACTTCAAATCAAGCAACTCAAGGATGGAACGTTCGTGAGCCAAACCAAGTACATCAAGAATCTACTCAAGAGGTTTGGCTTGGAGGATGCGAAGCCCATCAAGACACCTATGGCAACCAACGAGCATCTCGACCTTGATGAGGGAGATAAACCGGTAGATTTAAAGCTTTATCGTTCTATGATTGGTAGCTTGCTTTACCTTATCGCATCTAGGCTGGATATCATGTTTAGTGTTTGCATGTGTGCATGGTTTCAAGCCGCTCCTAAGGAGTGTCACTTAGTGGCCATAAAAAGGATTTTAAGATATTTAAAGCATTCCTCAACTATTGGCTTGTGGTACCCAAAAGGTGCTAAGTTTAAGCTAGTTGGCTATTCCGATTCGGATTATGCCGGTTGCAAAGTGGATAGAAAGAGCACATCCGGTAGTTGCCAAATGCTTGGTAGATCTCTTGTGTCATGGTCATCCAAGAAACAAAACTCCGTAGCCCTCTCTACCGCCGAGGCGGAATATGTTTCAGCGGGTAGTTGTTGTGCCCAATTGTATTGGATGAAACAAACCTTGTTGGACTATGGCATATCCTTCACCAAAACCCCACTCCCATGTGACAATGATAGTGCCATAAAGATAGCCAATATAACCTGATCCAACATTCTAGAACCAAGCATATTGACATTCGCCATCACTTCCTAAGAGACCATGTTGCCAAGTGTGACATAGTCATTAGCCACATAAGAACCGAGGATCAACTAGCCGATATTTTTACCAAGCCTCTTGATGAAACCCGCTTTTGCAAATTGAGGAATGAGTTAAATGTCATAGATTTCTCTAATGTGGCTTGAGATAGTGCACCATGATTGCTTCTTTTGTATATTGTATATTTGTTCCTATTTGCTCTTATGCTTTAGATTTATTGCCATTTCGTTCTTCTTTGCGAAAATGGAGCATGTCACATTAAGGGGGAGTCTTGCACTCTTACATGTGCTCTACTTCCTTTTATATGTGAGCAAATCAACTAGTAGTGCTAGTAGTATTTTCAAAATGCCCAAGTCAACATAAGTCAAAACTTTTGCAATATCAATGTAATTTGAAAACTATCTCTTGGAAAATGTTTCAATAGGTTTCCTATATGTTTTCCAAGCCTCACATTGCAAGAAAAATGACTTTTGAATGAAAATGCCATTTTGGCCCTCTTTTGAAGAAACTAGATTCTTAGTTTTGGCCAAAATGAAATTTATCCCCAAATTGAGATTGAGAAAGAATTTGAGAAAAGTTTCAAAACAAAATTGGTAGAGAGGAGGATTTGAAATGTTTTTGGTATTCAAACCTATTTCAAAAACCAAATCATTCAAAAGTTGTTTGAAAACCAATTTGGCCCAAAAACCCCTATAGACCATAAAAGGTCACCTCCTAGCACTTAAGTGAGTTTTGTTGCAAATCATCATAATCTTCAAATATTATGGATGGTTAGCAATAGCAATATTTAAACTCCCACATTTCAAAATTTTGCTCCAAAAAAAATCAAATTTTTACTGAATTTTATTGTGTGGGGGTTGCCGGCTTGTGCAAGGGTTGTGCACAGCTGGCAGGGGCCTGGCGGTCTGACCGGCACTATATGCGCGGTCTGACCGGCCAGGTGCAGTGGTCTGACCGGCCACATAGGGCTGGTCTGACCGGCCGAGGTGGGCCCATGCAGTTTTTGCCCCTTTTCTTCTCCATCCCGCACCTACCCTCTCTCATCTCATCCCCAAGCCGAAAAACTCTCTCTCTCACACCTCCCCTCAAACCCTAACTCATTCCTCCACCAAATCCCCTCGGTTTGACCGCGGATTTCTCTCTGGTTACACCGTAAGTGATTCTCCTCCGCTTCCTCTCTCTATTCCATGTATTGGTTTGTGTTTTTGTTGAGTTTTTGATCCATGACATGGAACCCTAAGTGAAGCACGAGGTGTTCTTCGATTCGCACCAATAGATGGTAGTTTCTTGGTGTGATTCAACTCCTTCAACCGGTAAATCACTCTCCCTCTTGTGCATTACTCTCAAATCGGTCTATTTCAATCTCTAGGGTTTAGGGTAGTTTCCACCATTATTCCAATCTTGATGAAATAGGCCATACCCTTTGATGTTCAAGTTCCAATCTTGTGCAATATTGTTCTAGCAAATTTTAGACCCAAATGTGTACTTGTGAAAATTTTTGGATGTTTGAACTTGTGGGAGGTGGTCTGCCCGGAGCCACAGGCGGTCTGACCGTGGGTCAGCCGCCGGTCTGACCGGTGTGTGTGCCTGGTTTGACCGCCCACCAGTGGGCGGTCTGACCGGCCTGATGCCGTCGGTCTGACCGCCCTACTGGCTGCGGTCTGATCACCCCTCCCCACAGGATACAGGCATATTTTCACCTCTCCAATTTGTTTCTAAAATTCTTGCTAATATCCTATCATCCTTTGCTCTTTGACAGTGATGCCTCCCCGCACTCGCCATGGTCGTCGTGCACCCACTCCGGATCCTGTGAGTGAGTCTAAGGAGTCGAGCGGAGAGGCTTATGCTCAGAGTGATGAAGAGGTTGAGGCAAATGTTGAGGGGGCTAGTGAGGAGGAAAGTGGAGATGATGACAGCGATAGTGGGGAGGATGAGGATGAAGAAGGTGATGAGATGCAAATTGATCCCACCATCCAGTTTGTTGTGAACATGAGGAATCCAGCGCAGTATACCGTCTTGAGGCATCATGATTAGTTCTTGAGGCCTCGGGACACCTCGGATCCCCGGTTTCACACCGCTTTCCAGAAGACTGTGTATGAGCAGGTTTATGCAGGGAAAGCTTTTGCAGAGCATAAGTGGATTTCTTGGAGAGACATCAACGAGACACCAGAGTTTGAGAGCTTGCATGATCTCTTCAAGATTGTTGGCATTGACCGGATTGTGACCCTCAAGCAAGACTACAATGAAGATTTGATCCGGCAGTTCTATGCTACAATGTAGGTGGCTGGAGACTATAGTGAGATGAAGTGGATGTCTGACACCCTCCAGTGTTCTATCTCTCGGAGGCAGTTTCAGCGGCTCCTAAATATTCGCTTGGATTTTGGAGATGATTTGCATGAGGAGCACACTCACAATCCACTCTCCATAGACTATCTTTCTCAGTTCTATGAAGATGGAGTGTGGTACACACATGGAAAGGTTGTCGGCTTGAGGACTATCCCTAGTGTGGTTAATAGGATTGTGAGAGCCACTATCCTCCCTCGCCTTAGCAACAATGATGACATTAGGGGGGTGGCTTGGCATGTCATCGATGCAATCATTCAGGGTCGTCAGTTCAACATTGTGTCCCTCATGATGCAAGAGATTGCTATTTCCAAGGGGACATTCACTCAGGGAATCTATTATGCCCCTTACATCATGAGGTTGATTCAAGACAAGCTTGGGGCTGCCGGCCAAAATTTGAAAAAGCACAAGCAGTACAAGCCCCGCTTTCAGCTTGGAGCTCCCCGTGCACCTAGGACGGTGCCCTCTTCACACCCTGGAGCTAGCTCAAGCTCAGCACCTCTTCCTCCTCATGGGTATGATCCAAATGCTTTCTTCCATCCATAGTATGCTTACTTTTGAATGCAACCTAATGAATACTTCAACCCGGTACTTGGGGCTATTAATACCCTAAGTGAGAGCATTCAATGCTTGTCTACCGGGCTTCAATGAAGCAATGCATGAGGATGTTCGTGGCTTGCGCACCAATGTTGGCAACTTGAATGCTTCCATGGGAAGATTGCACACTAGAGTGGGTGTATTGGATTCCCGGGTCCAAGCGTTGGAGAGCTCTCAAGCCTTTGTGCATCATCGCCGCCGTGATGCTCCTCACCCTTCTTCCTCGACTCGTCCTCCTTCTCCTCCACAAGAGTGAAGCCTTTTTGGTTCTTGATGCCATAAGGGGGAGAAGAATTCTAGGTGTTTTTTTGTTTATGTGGGATGGGACTAGGAGTAGTGAGGTTAGCACCCCCTATCTAATAGATTAAGGTGGTTTGAGCAATATTATGTATGGGTATGGGCTATTACCTTATATTGTGTGTTCTTTATCGTTTTGTTGAACTCTATGTCATTTGGACCCTTCGTGGTCTTGTAATAGCCTATGTTTATTTGTGAGCCCTTTTAGGATGATCTGTGACTTATGTGATTTGAATGGTTAAGTGATGTGAACTTGTGCGATGATGGATGGTGTATGTGATATTGAAATATATGTGACCATCTTATGCTCATGGATGAATATGTCTTGAAGTTCACATTATAATTTGCATTTGTGCTTGTGCTATGTTGAAATGTGAATGAGAGTGCATTTGTTCCATATTTGCTATTTGTGATTGTTATGCATATGTTTAGGGGGAGCTTTTGCTTGTCATTGCAATATATATCCATGTGATTTAAATTTGATTATATATATTTGTGGTGTTTGTCATCAATTACCAAAAAGGGGGAGATTGAAGCATCTAGGCCCCCGTTGTTAATTTTGGTAATTAATGACAAGCGCTAATTGTGGACTAACCGTTGTCTTTGAGCTATATATTTTAAGTTAGGTCCACGTCATATGTGCGCATGGATGATTATCGATGTATTAAAATTGACGGTGCAAAGCAAAGGGAAAGAAGACGGTAAAACTTGTGCTTTAATTTGAATTGATCGAGGTGTAGGGCGATCAAATTTGCTAGTTTATTTTTAGTTTCGCCGTACTATTAAGAGGGGTAATGACCTACCAAAGAGATGATTTTAATTGCCATATTAGGTCATTGTGCATTTAGACTTGTACTCACATTTCATCACACACACACAAACACTTTGCTTTTTACTGGGCTCGGCCTGACCAGGGGCGGTCAGACCGGCGTGCCCTGGCCAGTCTGACCGGCCCCAAGCGGGAGGTATGACCGGAGAAAAAGGCCGGTCTGACCGGCGGCACTTGCGTGGTCAAACCGACCCCCTGGAGGCCGGGATGGTGTTGCTCGGGGTGGCCGATACAGAGCCGACGGAGCCGTATTCGGTCAGACCGAGCTGATGGCGGTCTGACCGGCCACTCAACATCGGTCTGACTGGCCAGGCCGATGCGGCCCTCTGACAGAGCTACAACGGCTAGTTTTCTAGCCGTTGCAGAGTAGCATGGTCTGACCGGCCACATACCTCCGGTCAGACCGGCAGAGCACAAAGTTGGGGGATTTTGCCCCCAATGGCTAGTTTTGGTTGGTGGGAGTATAAATACTCCCCCTCCAACAGCAAGGGGGCTCTCTTGGCACCCATTTCAATTGCATACACCCCTTGCACCTCTCTCACACCCACTTGAGTTTTGTGTTCATCCATCTAGTGTGTTAGAGGGTTGTTCTAGCCAAGAGTCAAGTGCATTGCTTCCATTTGTAGAGCTAGTGTGGCACTTGATTGATCATCGCCACGCCGGGTCATTGCTTGTTACTCTTGGAGGTTGCCGCCTCCTAGACGGCTTGTGGAGGAGTTGCCCGGTGACCTCTCCGAGAAGATTGTGGAGGAGGCCCGGTGCCAGTTTGTGAGTGGTTTGGAGTTCACCACCTTCGGAGTGAAGGAAGAACTACCCCGAGTGATCGAGGCTTGGGCAGTCCTCTCCGTGGGCCGGCTCCCGCCTTGCCCACCCCTTGACGAAGGGGGCGTGCGGTGGCTTCGTGGTTGAGCGGTGGAGTTGGGCTCGCCTCAATGGGGAGTAGGAAACTGGTGAGTTTCCGAACCTCGGTGAAAAATCTCTTGTCTCCTTGTCTCATTTGATTGTCACATTTACATTTGTGCAATTTACATTTCTAGAGACATACTTGAGATCATATCACCCTAGGATTGCTA
Source organism: Oryza glaberrima (assembly GCF_000147395.1). Taxonomy (NCBI): domain Eukaryota; kingdom Viridiplantae; phylum Streptophyta; class Magnoliopsida; order Poales; family Poaceae; genus Oryza; species Oryza glaberrima. The sequence goes on from NC_068326.1 coordinate 13,648,901, forward strand.
AACATTGACATAGGAGTGTGATTTACTTTCCTAGAGATATAATTGAGCCACTATCACCCTAGGTTTGCAAAACATACCTTAGTTGCTTAGTTAGAGTTGATCCTCACCGAGCCTAGCAACTTAGGTTAGTTTTGATTAAGTGTCATTTAGTTTTAAATCACCTATTCACCCCCCTCTAGTCGACATCTCGATCCTACAGGGGCTAACTCTTGCTTTGATCGAGTGCGACATTTATGACGTGGCTACCAACCAGAAGAAGTCCAGGACGCCATGCAATCGCTACACCACAAACGATGTCGTACCAACAGTGACGCGCGGTTGATGATCCCTACAATGCAAACGACAGAACACTGCAATAACAAGATAAGATGCAATCTAAATATTGTGAATAGGTGATTAAGCACAAAAGAATAGTTGCGATTGAAGTGGTAGATCTAATCGACCCGGCAAATCAACACACCAACTATTGGGGGCTCTGAATCAATAGTCGTCGACTAAACAAAACCCAAATGTTTTTTAGGATGTACAAAGCTATTTATAAAGGAAAATAAAGCTAGGTTAAGTGCTAATTCGTGGAGGTAGAGGGAAACACTTCCGAGATGGGCCTAGTCTATTACAAGGCCCAAGGCCCAAGTTCGATTTCAGCAATAGCACTATCTTATTTTGGCGATTCCCGTTGACTCGAGATGAATTTGGACATGAGACTGGATGCGTTTGGAAGGTAGCGAGACAAGCTTCCCATGAAGTCCAAGATCACCCAAATCAGAGTTGGTACGAAGGCACTAGGTCCATTTGAAGTCAGTGTTGTCTCCGGAGGCCGAACTGGATTCCAAAACTCATTGGACTTTAATATCTTGTAGATCCTCCATTCACTCGATGTATTCTTTGGCCATGTTTTATATTTCTCGTGCTTGGATGTATGCATATACTTGATGGTCACATCAATTACTGTCAAAATAATGCTCTGTCCAATGGCTATCATGTTCCGCCACAACACACATCCTTCGAGCAGATGTACTACTCAACAAATAGTGAGCATGCTATGAGCACATTGTATGACTGCATTGCCGATGTGGTTTACTGTCGGTATCAGCAGGTGCTAAGTGACCTACATGTTATCCCTAATATGTGTTATGTCTATTGTTTATTAGATTTGAGAGTTTGTATGGTTTTAACCAGTAAGGATTTATGTACAGTCTAGTCAGTACTGAGCTTTGTATTGTGTGATGAGGACATCCTCCACTATTACCCACTGACAAAGATGTCAAAGTCGGACGGCGACCGTGTAAGCCTCTGAATAATCCCACCTTGCTTAGTTTGGGAGGAGGAAGCCACCTTAAAAGGGAGAGCCACCCTTCCCCTATTGGACTAGTCTTTTAGGGAGATTGGGCCTTTCCCTGAGTGGATGTGCTAAAGAACTATTGCGGTGCGGGCAACCCTAAGTTATTGGGCCTCGGCTGATCCCACCTGGACTAGATTATTATCAGTTGGTATCAGAGCTTTGGTTGCCTGGTGAGGATTTTAGTTTTATAGATTTATTATTTTTCCTACCCATCACCCACAAAATTCCCGCACCACTTTTTCCATCTCCAAACCTTAGATTCGAGCCTTGCAATTTTTATTCAGTTTTGCTTTATTGAGTTTTGGTCCACTCTCGTGTCAAGTGCTGGTTTTAGTTCTAGTTTGGGAGAATAGCGAATATGGTCCCTAAAGTTTCACTCCTGGGTCATTTTAGTCCTTAATCTTTCATATTGTTCAAACAAGTCCTTTAAATTTGTCATATGGGCTGATATAGTCCTTGGTCCCACCAAAATTGTCACATTGACATGCCATGTCACCTTCCTATGCAAAATCTATATGATTTGTCCAATTTACCCATACATGCATCATAGGAAAATAAAAAACAAAAGGAAAAAGTTTTAAAAAATATATGGTTTATGTAAGAGTAAAAATATACCTCAGAAGGGTGAAAAAAAGGAGAAGCATTTTTTTCCTATGGTTATGTCTAATTCACCCTTATATTTATTTTTCTAGGATATACATAAGGGTAAATTGAACAATTCATCATAGATTTTGTATGAATGATGACATGGCATATTCATATGATAATTTTGGTGGACCCAAGGACTATTCTAGGCCTTATGACAAAGTTTAAGGATTTCTTTGGACCATTTAAAAGGTTAGGGACTAAACTGATCCTACAGAGAAACTTTAGGGACTAAAGTAGCTATTCTCCCTTCAAGTTTCGTCTGGTTTGAGTTTTGCATCTTGGTTGTTCACTGCCTGTACGTTCGGTTGAAGGAGAAGAAAACATTAGATCTGATCATTTTTCATCCTCCTGTGTTAGTGCATGCATGCCGTGGAATTCTGGTACGTTACCAAGTAAATAGCGCGTGAAATTAGAAGCTAATCGTGTTTCAATATATCCGAAGTGCATGTGCCAAAAAATAGCAATTCCCAGTTTTTCTTCCTTTTGAGCTGCCACGCACAAATAGAAAGTATATAAATCAAGATTGGTTCCCATATTCCTTGCGCCACAAAAATAGGAGGTATTCATCGTTTTCTCTTGTGACCGAGGTACGCATGCAACACAATCGTGTATATGTGCTTGAGTTAATTACTTGAAAAAGAAGAAGAAAAGAAATAGAGAAAAGGCAGAAGGTGCAAAATAAAAAGAAAAAAAGAGCCGCACCAAAAAAAAAACAGAAAAGAAAACGTAAAGAAATTTTTTTTTAAAAAAAGAGAGAAGAAAAAAAATAGAAAAAGAAAGTGTGATATTTTTTTTTTGGAATCTTGGAGAGTGAGTCGCTTGCTATAGCGAGTTTTGTTTTATTCGACAATGATCATTTGCTTGGTTAAACTAGGACTGAGTCTAGGCTAGGCCAACAATTTTAACTAGTACTTTGGACTATTATTCAATTTCATAAATCTGTTTTATTTTTGCTATTCCTTGTGACATAGTTAAGCCTACCAAGATCCACATACTACTAACCTTTACAGTTCCGTCTTTGCAATCGCTCCACTCATCAAGCGTGTCATTGTGCCACGAACCAGTCACGGTGATTGATCCATTTTTTCATTATTTGAGAACATTATAAGAACTTGGTATATGCTATAGTGCTGAGCGACTTGCAACCCCACAAGCAAAAATTGTTGTTAATAAGAAGTTACAAGTGTTTCTTTTTCTTGTTTGCTACTAACAATAACAGGAGTGCACAAAAAGAACGGGATTGAACAAATAAAACATTGGCTTTTACATCAAGAAGAGGTACATGATGAGGTTTGTGAAAATAAGATATCGTTGCCTTCATTTGTTGGTAAGTTTAATCCTAGAGATTATATTGATTGGGAGTTAGTAGTGGAAGATGAACTTATATTATGAATGGTCTGAGGAACACAAGATTAAGACAGCCACAAGTTCAAGTTCTTTTACTTCTTTTGCATCTCTTTGGTGGAGTGATATTTGTCTTGTCGGTAATAAACCTGGTTCTTGTAATGTCTTAAAAACAATGATGAGAGCTAGATTTGTACCCGATTATTACATTCGTGGTTTACAAAAGAAAATGCAAAATTTAAAACAAGGGAATAGAACCGTGAGAGAGTACCACCGAGAGTTTAAAATTTGTATGTTTTACGGTGGTATAGGGGAGTCTAGAGAAGATACAATTACAAGGTTTTTACATGGGCTTGATTTAAAAATTCAGCATAGACTTGAAAATAAAACACATAGCCATCTTTTTCAGTTACTTTTGCTTGCTTGCGATATTGAAAGTCAGATTGAGAAAAAAACAAAAATACCTATGATACATGAAAATATTCTTGTGCCTTCTATTGTATCAAACATCATGCACGAAGGTAAAAACAATTTTGAAGAAAAGAACAATGAAGAACCTAAATTAGGTCAAGAGAGCGTTTCAAGTAATTTAACTGATGGTCAACTGGACCAAGGTAAGAAAGATTGTGCTATGCTACAATTGTCCACTAATTATGCTATGTTAGAGCAACCTCTAGTGGAACAGATTTCTATTTTGCCTTTATCACAAGCTAAAAATTCACATTGTGTTGATATTGATAATGCTTGTAATGAGGAAGAGTTGTGCAATGCTTCACTTATATACATGCCACAACTAGTGAAAGAACATGTTACTCCTATTTCTGAATATTTGGTTTCCACTCAAAATAAACGTGTCTTTGTTATTGCTGATGACCAAGAAGAGCTGAAATTATTGTCTTCTTTATGTACTTTTGGTTATATCGAATTTGATGTTCTTTGTGATCTAAATACCTTAGAGAAGAAAATTTATGATTTTTCATGTTATTCTTGGAACAATTATCATGTCATTGGTAAATATAATAATAGAGAATGTTATATGGTGCATCGTGTTTATATATGTTTAGATATGAATCATCCTTTAAATATGGAAAAATATGAGAAACCAAATGGATGGTACAACGTTGATACTATTGGGATAAATTCACTTAACGTTATTTTAAAGATCGATGACAATATTCAAGAAGAGAGTGATGTGCACTATTAAATTCAAAGGTGAATTGGTTTCCTCATGATGTAAATTGGATTTATAAGGAACAAATGATGCTACACAATGATTACTTGTTTTCTATATTTTCAGTTGATCTCTCCTATGACGATAATTGCAACAAGAAACCGAGGACGGTATTCAAACAGGAAGGGAAGGATGATGTGACCATCAAGTATATGCATACATCCAAGCATGAGAAATATAAAACATGGCCAAAGAATACATCGAGTGAATGGAGGATCTACAGGATATTGAAGTCCAATGAGTTTTGGAATCCAGTTCGGCCTCCGGAGACAGCACTGACTTCAAACGGACCTAGTGCCTTCGTACCAACTCCGATTTGGGTGATCTTGAACTTCGTGGAAAGCTTATCTCGCTACCTTTCAAACGCAACCGGTCTCATGTCCAAATTCATCTCGAGTCAACGGGAATCGCCAAAATAAGACAGTGCTGTTGCTAAAACCGAACTTGGGCCTTAGCCCTTTTAATAGACTAGGCCCATCTCGGAAGTGTCTCCCTCCACCTTCACGAATTAGCACTTAACTTAGCTTTATTTTCCTCTATAAATAGCTTTGTACATCCTAAAAACATTTGGGTTTTGTTTAGTTGAATTTTTAAATCAAGCCCATGTAAAAATCTTTTAATTGTATCTCCTCTAGACTCCTCTATACCACTGTACAGCATACAAATTTTAAATTCCCGATGGTACTCTCTCACGGTTCTATTCCCTTGTTTCAAACTTTGCATTTTCTTTTGTTAATCACGAATATAATAATCGGGTACAAATCTAGCTCTCATCATTATTTTTAAGTCATTCCAACAACCATGTTTATTACCGACAAGACAAATATCACTCCACCAAAGAGATGCAAAAGAAGTAAAAGAACTTGTGGCTGCATTAATCTTTTATTCCTCAGACCATTCATAATATTCAAGTTCATCTTCCACTAGTAACTCCCAGTCAATATAGTCCCGAGGATTAAATTTACCAACAAATGAAGACAACGATATCTTATTTTCACAAACCTCATTATGTACCTCTTTTTTATGTGAAAGCCAATGTTTTATATGCTCAATCCCGTTCTCTTTATACACACCTGTCATTGTCAGTAGCAAACAAGAAAAACAAACAGATGCATGTAACTTCTTATTAACAACAAATTTTGCTTGTGGGGTTTCAAGTCACTCAACACTCAAGCATATACCAAATTCTTATAATGTTCTCAAAGAATACAAAGCAGGTCAATCATCGTGGCTGGTTCGTAGCACAATGACACGCTTGATAAGTGGAGCGATTGCAAAGCCGGACCTGTAAAGGTTAGTAGTATGTGGATCTTGGTAGACTTAATTATATCATAAGAAATAGCAAAAGTCAAACAGATATACAAAATTGAATAATAGTCCAAAATACTAGTCAAAGTTGTTGGCCTAACCTAGACTCAATCCTAGTTCAAGCAAGCAAATGATTAGCACTCGGACTAGAAACAACTCAATTTTATCCCACAACTCTTTCCAAGTAACCAACAACCAAAAAATATCCACAATTTCTTTTTCTAATTTTTTTCTCTTTTTTTGATTTTTTTTCTTTTGGTGCGGATTTTTTTCTTTTTTTTTTTACACCTTCTGCCTTTTTCTCTTTTTTTTTTCTTTTGAACAAGCGGCGGCTATCAAATGGAACAACCGGCTAATTAAATTACAAGAAGACTCTAGCTAGCACTGGAAAGAAATTTCCTTGCATGGATGTGCACGCAGCAGCTTTTTTTTTTTGGAATAAACCAAAATCACAGGAGGAAATCTCGGTCTTTCATGTTCTGTTGGCGCAAGAAATTAGGAAGCGAACAAGACTTGCCTTCTGACCTACTACTCGAATTATACCACGCGTTTTTCGGAGTGGACAAAAACTCAATAAAGCAAAACTGAATGAAATTGCGTGGCTCAAAACTAATGTTGGTGATGGGAAAAAATGATGTGGCTATATGGTAGACGATGGGTAGATGAAATAAAATTGCAAAACTAAAATCCTCACCAGGCAACTGATGCTCTGATACCAGCTGATGACGCTCTCTCTCGTGGCCCGATCTTCTGGTGAGGGGATAACTCTCGCTTTGATCGAGTGCGACATTTGCGACGTGGCTACCAACCAGAAGAAGTCCAGGACGCCGTGCAATCGCTACACCACAAACGATGTCGTACCAACCGTGACGCGCGGTTGATGATCCCTGCAATGCAAATGAGAGAACACTGCAAGAACAAGATAAGATGCAATCTAAATATTGCGAATAGGTGATTAAGCACAAAGGAATAGTTGCGATTGAAGTGGTAGATCTAATCGACCAGGCAAATCAACACACCAACTATTGGGAGCTCTGAATCAATAGTCGCTGACTAATCGAACGAGGACTAGAGACAAGATGAATGGCACTTGGCAAAATTCAACTAAACAAAACCCAGATGTTTTTGAGGATGTACAAAGCTATTTATAGAGGAAAATAAAGCTAGTTTAAGTGCTAATTCGTGGAGGTGGAGGGAGAAACTCCCGAGATGGGTCTAGTCTATTATAAGGCCCACGGCCCAAATTCGGTTTCAGTAACAGCACTATCTTGTTTTGGCGATTCCCGTTGACTCGAGATGAATTTGGACATGAGACCAGATGTGTTTGAAAGGTAACGAGATAAGCTTTCCACGAAGTCCAAGATCACCCAAATCGGAGTTGGTACGAAGGCACTAGGTCCGTTTGAAGTCAATGCTGTCTCTGAAGGCCGAACTGGATTCCAAAACTTATTGGACTTTAATATCCTGTAGATCCTCCATTCACTAAATGTATTCTTTGGCCATGTTTTATATTTCTCATGCTTGGATATATGCTTATACTTGATGATCACATCAATAATTCACATTCCTACTATCCATCCTGAAATTGTGCAGAGCAAAAGTAGGATGAATTATGCGTGTGGGAACATGCTCATCTCAGTTGTAGGGTATTTCTTTTAGTATTTTCCATTGTTTTTTGACGATGTTGAATGTTCTTTCAACAATACTTCGCAACGATAAGTGTCGATGGTTAAATGTCTCTTCTCGTCCTTCGGGTGGCAACGCTCCTTCATTATCAAGTTGATCGTTGTGGTATCGTACATGTGGGTACGGTGCAAGAAATCTCATCCTACTAGGAAATTCAGATTCCACAGGTAGATACCTTCCTGTTCAACATGTTAGAACTTTTCTCTGTTTTTTTTGCATTAATGGTCATGTTTGAAATGTAGTAACATATGCCATTTAAATTTTTGTGGAAAAAAATTACTCACCAAACGATACCCTTGGGAAATTATCGAGATAATACTGTACTGCCTCGTTCAGAATCCTTTGGTTGTGAACTGAGCTGGCCATCCAGCATCACAGAAAATAATAACTCTCCCGCCATGATCACATATGACTAGAATATTTTTGATCGTTACGTGGTGCCTATTCCTGTGTTCAATAGACGTGGTTGCATAAGTCACGATGGACACATGCGCGCACTGACTTGTAAAATGATTTGAACCAAGGTTCCGTGAAGTTGGGATCCACGGGTTTCAAAATATCTGCAGCCAATTAATTCATGGCAATCAAAACATGGTTGAAGTAAATAGACACTATTGAGCTATAACGGACCCACCGATTGACCGTGTCTCTATCGGACGATTTCCAACCGTAGTGTACAAGAACATCCCAAGTTTTTCTAGCGCACATACCTCGGATGTTCCATCGAGGCCATACGAAGTGATCAGGAGGTCATGTAAACTGTTTATCTACAATGCAGTCAACTAGAACATTGCCTACATTGCCTTCGATTCGTCGTTGTTTCCACCATCCAACTTATACCGGTTTGAATCGGTATTCTCCTTGATTCTCTCATTTATTTCCAGACTAGCAGCTAGTATGTCGACAATGGCATCATCCTCATCGCTGCTTGTGTGCCCTCCTGTCCAGTTCAAGCCACCCGCACTAGTACTCATCGCAGAATTCCTTTAAGAATTTGACAGTATGAAAAGCACAAACAATGTCATATGTATGCTTCAAATTGAAAAAAAATTAAACATGCGGGACTTTTTGTTAACAAAACAACAATACAATACTTGAATTCACACAAATGTAGTCTGACAAATTTAATTCACCCAAAGTCACACAAATATAAATGAATGTTAACTCCGCAAATGTTGCACGAACTCACAAGCACTCAAACAGTACGTACCAAATGTTAGCACGTCAAATAATATAAACATAATGATAGGTTTATTTTGAAAACAACAAAATAAACAACTGACAATGAAATGAAACTAGCAGGAAACAAACTACGCAATCCTGTCATTGGCCGTGATCACAGAATGCTACGTCCATTGCTGTGATCACCGCTTGCCACCACCTGAGGAACCTGCTCCTGCACCAATAGAACTAGAACCACCCTGTGACATCAGTTGGATATACTCTAGGCAAGCTGTTGCGTTCGGGAGTTGAATGAAGCATGTGCAGTGGCGTGGATCGTGCAATACTCGACATGCAGCGTACCACAGTGGACCTGCAATACGGTGACCATCATTTTCCACCAAATCCAAGCAAGCCTCGATCCCTTGAGCCTTAGCTTTAGCTGCCTCCCTTGCATGGCCCTCCATCGACTCCACTCGCAGGGCTGCAAGTCTTTCTAGTGCCTACCCGGTGGAAATAAAAAAAATACTACAACTTGCGAATAACTGATATTCAAAATTAAGAAAATGAAATATTGGAAGAGAAGTCTAGAGTCCATATAGAAATAAAATTTATAAATAATGGAAATTCAAAATTAAAAAATTAGAAATATTGAAAGAGTATAGAGTCCATTTAGAAATAACTAAAATTAAAAATTAAAAAAAGTAATAACTATCACGTAAATACAAAAACTATGTTTCTATTTTAATATATTTTAATATTAAATATGAAAATATTTAATCTATTATCCGAGAAACAATATAACGATGTTAGCCGCGCAATATGCGCGGACCACCATGCTAGTTGTGAAAAATTTCAGCAACCTCAATCTCCAAGAAATAGCCAATAACTATATCTAATGTGCGGCTCACATGGACAGAAACAAGCAACTCAGATTACATGAATATAAAAGGGGGCTGCTATATAACGGAATCCCGTTTTCGAACGGGATGATCCCGAGCAGGTACCAGGTGTGATACCTATCAGGTATCAGATGATTCTACACACGTTTCAGGTGATACCTGCAAGTATCATGTGATACTTATCAGGTATCGTGCGATTTTCTACCATGTATCGCGTGATACTCGCGAGGTATCATGTGAAACCTGTCAGGTATCAGATGATTTCAACCATGTATCACGTTCACGAGGTATCATGCGATACCTGTTATGTATCAGACGATTTCTACCACGTATCACGTGATACTTACGAGGTATCAGACAATTTCTACCATGTATCACGTGATACTTGCGAGGTTTCTGATGATACCTACTAGGTATCAGGTGATTCCTACTAGATATAGCTAGGCATCCCGTTGGGGGAGGAGCACCCCGACACGCGCGGTCGCCCCCTGCAGCCGTCCCTTGTAGACGAGGACGGCGACGGCGGCGGCAGAGGACGGGCGCGGCGACGGCGGCGGTAGCGGGGGACGGGCGTGGCGGCAGTGGGGGATGGGCGCGGCGGCGGCGGGGGGGGGGGGGGGACAGCGACGGCGGTGGTGGGGGACGGGCGCGGCAACGGCGGCAGCGGCGTCGACGGGGGACGGGCGCGGCGGCAGCGGCGGTGGTGGAAGCGACGAGGGACGGGCGCGGCAGCGGCGGAGGACAACGACGGCGGCGAGTGAGTGTATGGATAAGAATCGTGTTGTGGAGAGGAGCTATCCCGTTGGGGGACAGTATCCCGTCCTGGCCCTAGCATTCCCGAAATAAAATGATCAAACCAAACACGAGTAGCATTGAGAGAAATCGAACACAACAAGGACAGCAACCATTGCATCACGGGAAGTCTATGAAGGAACAGAACCCACAGCTAAAATATATGAGAGAATCTGACAAACTAGAATTCCAAATTTATTGCTTATTGACTGCTGCTACTTGGATTCCTTGCACACAGGATGATGCCCCTACCTTTTTTTCTTCTTCTTTTTTTGATACATATGAATAGTTTAGCATCAGTATAGGTGCTTTTTAAGGGGCAAAATCCATCAATAACGTGGTAGTTTCTTCTTCAGAATATAGCACTTGTAACTGGCCTCTTGTCTCATGGCTAAATTTCTTTGTTCTCAGCATAATGGCCCTCTCTATACTTTAAATGTGTGGAGTTAGAAGCATAATGTAGTCTGATTTGTGTTGCTATGTGTGTTACCTTGACACAAGCACAATGAAAGAAATGGGTATTTGATAGGCTGGGTCTACCCCATTCGACCACGGAACTAACGTGCAGATATGTGCTAGTCAGCGAAACAGGCTGATTAAACAAGGTTTGTGGAATTTCACTTACCAATAGAATTGGAAGAAGCAGCACCGTACTTTAACTTGTTGCAAATGTCATGATTAGTGTAGTCACTCTTAACTTTAAGAGGAAAGTATTTTCCGGTCTTCATGAGTACTGCAATTGTTGGAGTTAATTTATGATATTTTCTTATCCCTCCGTTTCTAAATATTTGACGCCGTTGACTTTTTTAAATATGTTTGACCGTTTGTTTTATTCAAAAAATTTAAGTAATTATTAATTATTTTCCTATTATTTGATTCATTGTTAAATATACCTATATGTATACATATAGTTTTACATATTTCACAAAAGTTTTTGAATAAAACGAACGGTCAAACATGTGCTAAAAAGTCAACAGTGTCAAATATTTAGAAACGGAGAGAGTATATCTCAACACATATAAGATATTGAGTAGTATCAAAATTAGCAATAAAATACAGTACCTCTTAGTACCGAGATCAAACTTGTCCCAAACTGAATTCTGCCAAGCTAAATGGTCCATCTTATATATATTGCCAATCCGAATCAAATTTTACTTCCCCCAACAAATAGATAAAGAACACTGTGCATAGGGACATGTACGTTTGCGCATGTATGTAATTTGACAGAGAGAGGAAAAGTAAACTGACCTTGTTCAGGCTCAGCTCTGACGAATTGGAAGCTAGTAGGTGCAGATGCATTCCACTGAATCCTATCCGGGTTTGCCGCTGGTGCAGGCAGTCAGGCCAGAAACGCGTGGGCATTCCGTCGAGCATGTTGTGATCATGTCTCGACGGCGTCGTCGACCCGCATCCCAGTTTGCCGGCGTTCTCCACTACTCCCTCCGTCCAAAAAAAAAAAAGACAAACCCTGCTTTCCGTGTCCAACATTTGACCGTCCGTCTTATTTAAAAAAATTATGAAAAAAATTAAAAAGATAAGTCACGCATAAAGTATTAATCATGTTTTATCATCTAACAACAATAAAAATACTAATTATAAAAAAAATCATAAAGATGGACAGTCAAACGTTGGCACGGGAACCCACGGTTTGTCTTTTTTTTGGGACGGAGGGAGTACACAGGGACCACACATGAGTACTCCTCAGTCGCTAGTGCCCCCTATCAATTAGCTCTAGAGAGTTTTCTTTTTACTGTCCAACAAGTTGGTCCGGTACCAAATATGAGCCGTTCAATAGGGACGATCGGACGGCAGACGTTGATTGGTACCTCCAGATACCATTACTCCCTGAAGTGGTACGCGTTCAGTAAGTGAGGTGGAAGGGTAAAGTTGTACTTTCGTGTTGGAAATGAGTCCGAGTCCATTCGATCCTTTGTGTTTGGACGATGCTTTTGAAAGGCAAACCCTAGATTTCTACAACGGTGGCAGCGGTGGCGCTCCACTCGTCTTCGGCAGCAGTGGCAATGGGGGTGCTCAAGGAGCTGTCTTCAGCGACGGCGTTAGCGCTCCAAGAATCGTCTGCAGCAGCGGCGGCGTCACTCCGCTAATCTTCGGTGACGGTGTTCAAGGAGTTGTGGGGCATGTTTACTTTGATGCCATTTTCAACCTCACAAAATTTTGATAAAGTTACCAAAAGTGGCTACATTTAGTTTGCTGCCAAATTTTGGTAACTATATAAGAAATCCTGCCAAAATTTTGGCAAGTTGCCAAAATTTTGGTAACTATGCTAAAATTTTGGTAATGCCAAAATTTAGTAAGGTTTTTTTTTTTGCATCAAAGTGAACAGGCTCGTGGTCAGCAGCAGCTCCAGGGGATTATTGGCATGTGGTCGGCAGCAGCTCCAGGGGATTATTGGCATGCAGCGACGATGACACTGCAGGTTGGGTTTGGTTGAATAGATTTTGGCCATGGAAATTGCATGCAAGAAGAATTTAAGAAGCAGAAAAAGGAGACAGAAGATACAATAAATTGGTCTGTGGGATCACTAGTTGTTATTGTGTTCCTTTTGGTCAAGATAGATGACAATACGGAAACAATCCAGTTACCTGATATGAAAACAATCTTGTATTAAGTACTCAATTCATCATGAGAGCAACTTCATTTGTGAATTAATTCTATAAGGAGGACTGCAGCTATGTTATAATGAAATTTGTTCAATCAAATTCTGTTTTTTTATAATGGGTACCAAATTCTAGTGCATGGGATCAATGTGCAGAGAAGTGTACTCAATATTCTATTTCACTGTGAAGTTAGATAGCAAGTTACTAAACCTGACAATTTCCCTTTGAGCATTATGAAGTAGATAGCAAGTTATCAAATGTACAGTACTTCAAAATTGTTTGTGGAGGAGAACAAAAACAACAGGGCTTGCCTGCTAGCAGGTAACTGGCTTATTTCTCAACAAAATACTCCCGAGTCTCTATTCCAGTGTCACAGGTATAGTAGACTAGCAGTTCTTCCATTAGATCCTACGTTAGACAATCAGAAAATCTCACCAGAATAAGTCGATTGAATAAATTTATTGGTACTGCAACATCTTTTCACGCATGACACATTCAGACACATCAAGCAGATAAACAGAACAAATTCAGCCACACTCCATATATACATTCATATATCTCAATACTAATTCCACCGGGATCTATGTTCGAACAAAACTTAGCACACAACAGAAATCAAACTCAGCGTCTCCCATCAACATGGTTTATCAATTGGACAAATCAAGCATATGATAGTTAAGATCATTGTTCCAGATCCATCATCCCGCAGCAAATCAACACTTCATATCTGTCATATATATTCTTGGTCCTTTATGCTCCTAAATTTATCTCCCAATTCATCACCCTAGTGAAAGGCTCAACAAGACAATAACAACCACCGACGCAGAGCAACAAAGCCAAGGTTACCGTGTCTTCGATGCTGAGGAACAAGCTCACGATTACCAAGCCGCATAGGGAAGGAGACTACGACGGCGACGGCGACACAGTCGGGTGTGTCAGGGGAGATTATTACATCGTGCATGGGGGAAAGACACAGGCTGCGGCAGTGGGCTGGTGGCTAGCGACAAAGACGGGCGAGGGCTGAGGAAACAGCGCCACGCGTGGGGAGGGCGGAAAGGGGCGGCGTTATGCCCGTGTGGATGAGGAGAGGAATGGCGTTGTCGCTCTTTTCTTCGCTTCCGATCGTACCCCGGTTGATTGAACGGTCGGATTTTGTTTGGTACCTAGACATACTAGTACCTCGAGGTATCAACTGCAGGACCGGAGCAAAACTCCTAAAAGCTTGTTATAAGATACTCCAAAGTCCCATTTGGATATACAGCAGCTACAATCGTACGGATGTGCTCACACAGACGTGCGAAATATGCGTAATCAGTGAGAATATATACCGCTGCACTGTCGTGGGAATGTGTTAGTGGGTTGGCTGCATGCACTGTCGTGGTGCAGAGGCCGAAAGTGCCATCGGAATAACTTTTGACTGAGTTACAATAAAATTTTCATTATCTAAAAATATATACTGCTGCTGCTAAGTCTGCAACAATATGGTGAAAAAAGAAGAAGATAATTTCACCGAGATGAGGTTTCCAAGTTGCTTCAGCCATAGACTTGACCATACAAAATGCTCCATCTTAGAACCTAGAAGATGTAGTTTTTTTTTTTTTTTGTAGTTTGTGAATTTTTCTCTGGAAGCTTCACCCCTTCAGTATTGCTATCGTTATTTACATATACATGAGTAGATGGGCCTCTAGCTGATGGGCCAGCACACAAACACACACACACTATTCTATTTACAGCCCAACACTCCCCCTCAAGATGGGTGATAGATATCTATCATACCCATCTTGTCACACGAACAATTACACTCTTTAACACCTAAACCCTTTGTTAAACAATCAGCAACTTGTCCACTAGACGTTACAAATTCTAATTCCAAAACTCCCTCATCCAGTTTTTCCTTGATAAAGAAACGATCCAACTCCACATGCTTTGTTCGATCATGCTGAACTGGGTTGTTAGCAATGTTGATTGCTGACTTGTTGTCACACCACAATTTCATGGGAGTATCCACCGACAACTTTAACTCAGAAAGAAGATTCCTTAGCCATAACAACTCACTCAAACTCACTGACATTGCCCGATATTCTGCCTCAGCGGTTGAGCGAGACACCACCGGTTGCTTCTTGCTCCTCCAAGATACTAAATTGCCACCAACAAACACACAATAGCCTGAAGTTGATCTTCTATCATCAGGACAACTTGCCCAATCTGCATCACAATAGCCTTCAACCTCCAAGTGTCCATTTTTCTTAAACCATAGGCCTTTACCTGGGCTTCCCTTCAAATATCTCAAGATCCTATAGACCGCATCCATATGACCACTCCTTGGATCATGCATATATCGACTCACCATACTGACAGCATAAGTTATGTCAGGTCGTGTATGACACAAATATATCAGTCTTCCCACCAGTCTTTGCTATCTTTCCTTATTCACTGGATTTCCAGACTCTGCACATAATTTATGATTTTGATCAATTGGTGTAGAGGCTAGGTGACATCCAAGCATACCTGTGTCACTGAGCAAATCCAATGCATATTTCCGTTGTGACAGAACTATCCCTCTAGGAGATCTTGCAATTTCAATACCCAGAAAATATTTCAACTGGCCTAAGTCCTTAACTTCAAATTCTTTGCTTAGATTCTGTTTCAACCTAGTTATCTCCAAGCAATCATTCCCAGTGATAATCATATCATCAACATAGACAACAAGGATGGTTATATGATCTCCACTATGATGATAAAAAACTGTATGATCTCCATTACATTGCTTATAGTCCATAGCACACATTGCACGCCTAAACCGATCAAACCATGCTCTTGGTGATTGTTTAAGACCATACAAAGATTTCTTCAATCTCAACACCTTTCCTTCAGTTTGTGAAGTAGCAAATCCCGGTGGGATATCCATATACACCTCTTCTTGAAGATCTCCATGTAAAAATGCATTCTTGACATCTAGCTGATGCAATGGCCAATCAAAATTAGCTGCACAAGAGATGAGAGTTCTTACCGTGCTCATCTTTGCTACTGGTGCAAAAGTTTCATCATAATCAATTCCATATGTTTGACTATATCCCTTAGCCACCAGCCTTGCTTTGTATCTTTCCACCTTTCCATTAGGATTTTGCTTTACTGTATAAACCCACTTACAGTTGACAACTTTCTTTCCTTCAGGAAATGGTACAAGATCCCATGTTTTGTTCTTTTCAAGAGCCTCTAGTTCATCTAACATAGCTTGATGCCACCTTGGATCTTGCTTTGCTTCTCTCCAATCCTTTGGGATTTCCATTGAATCTAGTGATGCTACAAAGGCTTTATATGTGGATGACAAGGAGCCATAGGAAACAAAGTTGGATATATTATTTTCTTCATCACCCTCATCTTGATCTTCAAAACCATACCTTAGTGGAGGTTTACCTGCATTGCTTCTCACACTCTTTCTGACAGCAATTGGTAAGTCAGATTCTTCTCTAACTTCCTCTTCTTCTCCCCCTGACTCCAAAGACCCTTACTTATGACTTACATCTTCCTCTACCTGATTATCCTCTTCAACTTGTTGGATTACTGGACACCTTGTTCTCCTTGTGTATATTTGAAGATTTTCCTCTTCATGTGGCTTCCTCCATTCTTGCTCCTGTGCAACAGGACCACCCATAGGACATGGAATTGAACCAACCACAAACTTTTCCTTCTTTGATTGTTCATCTCCCTTTGGACCCAATATTTCACCTTCCATCTGTTGACCATCATGACCACTAGTTGAATTATCAAGATCAACGAATAAAGAACTTAAATCTGTCTTCTCACCGTAGAATGGGACAGATTCTCTAAAAGTAACATCCATACTAACAAAGGTTCATCGTTCTGATGGACTCCAACACTTATACCCCTTCTGGCCAGATGGATAGCCTATAAAGATGCATTTGACAGCCCGAGGATCAAGTTTTCCAACGGAAGGTCTATGATCTCTAACAAAACAAGTGCAACCAAACACTTTTGGTGGAACAACAAATTCATTCTTTCCAAATATCATCTCACATGGTGTCTTCATTCCAAGTATCCTTGATGGCGTGCGGTTGATAAGATAAGTTGCTGTCATTACTGCCTCACTCCACAAGAATTTAGGTACATTCATAGCATACATCAATGAGCGAGCTGTCTCCAAAAGATGACGGTTTTTTCTCTCAGCCACCCCATTTTGTGGAGGAGTATCAGGACAAGAAGTTTGATGCAATATTCCTTCTGATGAAAGAAAGCTACTAAATTCATTGTTTATATACTCCCCGCCATTATCAGTTCTAATAAACTGAACTCGAGCATTAAAATGATTTTTAATGTATGCATAGAAATTCTGGAAGCATTTAAACACCTCATCCTTATGCCTCATAAGATATAACCATGTCATGCGAGAGTAGCAATCAATAAAGGTAACAAAATACTTCATTCCACTCATAGAGACCACAGGTGAAGTCCAAACATCTGAGTGAATTAGCATAAATGGTAACATACTTCGGAGTCCTCTACTCACATATGATGTTCTTATATGTTTTCCATACTCACATGCATCACATACTAACTTATGTTTATCCACTCTACTTAGTTCTCCTAGAAACATCTTACTCATAGTTTCAAAAGATATATGCCCCAATCGACAATGCAAAAGTAATACCTTAGCCTCTTCTTTACTTGTAGAAGCCATCAATGCAAGACATACATCTTCACTTGTCTCCTTTCGATCCAAATACCAAAGTCCATCATGCCTGACGCCATTCCCAAGTTTCTTCCCTGTTTGCCTCTCCTGAATTAAACAATTCTCACGATCAAGGAATACCCGACAATCCATATGATCAACAAGAGAACTTATTGAAATCAAATTCACTGGAAAAGAAGGGACATATAACACTGATGATAAAGTGATTGAAGGAGTACACTGTACTGTACCCTCTCCCTTAACTGGGTATGATGCTCCATCAGCAGTTTCAATTGTTTCTTTTCGTGTAAATGGGTATGGTTTATATGATGCAAATTCTCCACACATACCCGTGACATGTCTGGATGCACCCGAGTCAAGTATCCAATTTGAATGAGAACTATTGATTGACATAAATGCTTGGTTTGAGTTACCTGAGGTAGAATGAACAAGGTTGGCAACATCAACATTTGTAGGTCCAGAACAACCCTCTTCAAGAGTGACCACATTAGCTCTGTGATCACCTCTATACTCATAGCCTCTACCTCTGTTAGCTCTACCTGCATAACCTCTTCCACCTCTTGCTCCACCTCTATCACCACTTTCTCTTCCATAACTAGGCTTGTGAGGAACACGACAATCACGCATGAGATGCCCCATTTCACCACAATTAAAACACTCTCTAGTCTCTTTACCTTGTAGCATTGCATAGGTGGGACTTGATGAAGGTGGTGTAGCCTTAGGCAATACTTTCCTCTTAAGCTCATCTTGAGCCATAGCTGCTATAGCCTCATCCAAGGTAGGAAGAGTAGTCTGATGGAACATAGCATCTCTTCTCCCTTCAAACTCTGGATTTAGGCCTTTCAAGAATTCAATAACCCTTCTGCGCTCAATCCATTTCCTCATTTTTGCTATACAATCGGGGTGCTCTAACCCAAGAGGATCATAATGATCCAAATCAGACCACAGATGCTTCAATTCTGCAACATATTCTGCAACAGAACGCTCCCCCTGTCTCAAAGCACTTATCTTCTCCTGTGCCTCCACCATTAGCATCACATTTCCTTCTCCTGAGTAGAGATTAGTGAGAGTTTTCCACATCTCACTTGCACTTGAGATGGTCTCAACAGTTGTAGCAATAGCAGGGATAAGTGAAGTCAACAACCATGCTACTACTAAAGAGTTGGTAGTGCTCCAAGTCTTCCATTCTGCACTAGTGCTCTCAGGCTCCTTCACTTCTCCGGTGACATATCCTTCTAATCCCTTAGTCTTCAAAATCAACAATGCTCTCCTTGACCAACTTAAATAATTTTTGACACCCTCCAACTTAATATCATTTTGCATCAACTCAATTTTTTGCATTGTTTCAGTATGAGGAATCACTGCATTACTTGTAGTTGGGGCCTCACTAAATTTCTTTGCAAGCATGTCCACCAATTTACCCATCACTTATTCAAGTCCCTGATTTTCCCCCATTTTAATCAAGCAGCACTCAACTAACTGCTGTAACAAAGCAAACTCTCCTTGTCTACACTCCACCAGCAGCACTAACAACAAGCCAACAATTCCTCTACCCTGTATTTTCTTCCCAGTAAATCAGTAGTAGCAGCAAGAACAATCTCGATTACCTCAATCTTGAAGAAGAACAACAGTAACAACAGTCACTAGTGCTTCTTCCCTCAACCACAAGCCACAGTACAGAGTCCACCACCAGCCAACAAGCAGAAGCACGGCTGGGAACCAACTCAACAAGCAGAAGCACGGCCGGGGAACCCACTTGTAGCTGCTGCCCCTCCAGACCTCCCTGCTTAGCTCACGCACCTGCTGTGTGTTGCCGTCACCGCCGCTCGCTGCAGCAGCCGCGAGCGTCCTGACCTGCTGCGCCTCCAGTCCACTCCTACTTGTCCCTGCTCACCGTCCTACACGACCACCAAGAACTCCAACCTCAGCGCTTGCTCCCTCAGCTAGGGTTCGTTGCCGCCGGCCGCCAGGAGCACGGCTCTGATACCATGTAGTTTTTTTTTTTTTTGTAGTTTGTGAATTTTTCTCTGGAAGCTTCACCCCTTCAGTATTGCTATCGTTATTTACATATACATGAGTAGATGGGCCTCTAGCTGATGGGCCAGCACACAAACACACACACACTATTCTATTTACAGCCCAACAGAAGATGCATTGCCCATGTATTCAAATCCCAAGTCAACAATGGGTGAGCTCTGCTAGGGAGCTATCCTGCAACGAAGACAGGCAGAGAGAAATCAAACAAGCAGAACTAAACTGAATCCAGTAGCATATCGAAATGTATAATATAGGTCATGTTGAGTAGTAATAATTAATCTTGCAAACCTCGATAGAAAAAGCTTCTTCATGGCCTCATCAATAGTGTTGGATCACAAATCTCTGTTCCGACGAATGACATATTTCCAAGATTTTGGTTCCAGCAATTTAGCACCTAAAATATAGCAAATGTCATTATTATTTGTTTATTTAAACTCCGCAAAATTATTAATTCTGGAAATGATCAAATTTGGGATATAAGCATGTGCATGAGTAAACTCTCGAAAATGATCAAGTTTATTTATCTACAGACTCAGGCTAGATACCTTTATAACACAGGAAATTTTATAGAAATTTGAGAATCATGACAAGTAACATATGCTTCGACACTTATTAGCCAGATCAAACGCATATAGTGTTTTTATTGTGTTAGGGAAATGTAATATTTGTATTAAACAAAAACAACTCAAATGTTTGATACTGTCATATCGTCTTATTCACTTTCAAACACTACAGAGAAAAATTAATCCACAGAAAGTGCGAGAAGGAAGAAAGCTTAACACACAACCAAATTAAACGTTTGCTTTGTGCAACCGTTGTAAGCTAAAATCTGAATATCTGATATTCGAAATCAAGGTACCAGCTCCTGGTAAGACGAATGATTACCATAGCCCATACTTCCATATAATAATGTGATACCAGGTACGAATGCAGTGTACCAGATTTGCTGTCGTGGCGAGACTAAAGCTGGGCATTATAGCAGGAAACAATAAGCTGAATTTCATGATGTGCCAAGTGCAAACCCCTTGGTAGCCATGCACTCAAATTTGCTGTTGCAGCAGTTTGTTCAATTCATGCTTCAAAATTTTATGCCATATATTACTATATGCTACTCTCTTTTTTTTCGAGGATACGCATGCATACACTAACACATGCAGGGAAAAAAATTGATCTTTAAGAAGTACTCCGATTTGTAATTTCCTGTATGGGCACTGGTACACAAGGGACAGCTTGCAAATAATAAAAGAGAAACCAGAAAGTACCTTCCTCTGGATCGCTGGAGCGCATATGTGACAAGAGTTTCTCCTCAACGCTATCAAGACGTTGCTTGAGGCATCCAGGAAGTGACTTCATAGCTGGGCAGTACTTGATTTCAAGACTCTCCAAGGAGGAGTAAGCTCTAGGCCCATCCGGCAAGGATGTTAGGCTTTTGCATCTTTCAATCATGAGTGTTGTCAACGACGGCAACTCCCCCAGGCATGATTCCAAGGACCTCAAAGTCTCGCATCCAGAAATAGCTAGACATGTCAGTGCATCCAGCTTCCCTGATAGAAACTGAACCTTAGGACAGTTATACAGTGCCAATGACTGGAGTGATGACGGGAGATCGCGAAACCCTGGTAAGTTATCACAATTATTTATATAAAACAATTCCAGGCATGGTAGACTATGCACCCTTGCTGATGGTGATGGGTCTTGCGTGTTTGTCCCCAATTCAGTATCCTCCTGTTCATCCCATACAGACTTCAACTTAGGGCAGCCGTGGATTTGAATAGACTTGAGGGATGGGGGGAGATTAAAAAGCTCTGTTAAGTCTTGACAATCTTCTATTTTTAGCGAGGTAAGATGTGGTAGGAGCTGTCCTTGTGCGGGCTCTCCGTTGACTGGCTTAACTTTTAGATTATTACATGACTTAACTATTAATTCCTTCAACGACTCTAGGCTGTGGAATTCTCTCAGTGGCCAGAACAGGAGCACATCACAGGATTTAAGTTCTAGTTTTTCCAAATTTCTGAAACATTGCCAAAGCCCAAATGTTGTTCTCGACTGACTTGTGGGAAACAACATATTGCAGCCAAATAACTTCAGTTTAGTGACAGAAGCCTCTGCTTCATTTACTGGTAGTAATATTGCTTCATCAGCACAGATCGATAACTTGATTTGACACAGTGAAGACATGTATCCAGATACAAGAACTGACTGTGACAGATGTGGGCTGTTTTCTTTCAGCTTTAGTATTCTGAGAATTGGTGCTTTAGGGAGAAACGTCAACTTTGGACAGTTCTTGACATGAATATCCTCAAGCAGAGGAAACGTCAGCTCATCCCCTTCCATTGTGCTCCATCTGTTCAAACTCTTCAAATCTTGCAATTTGAGTTTCTTCAAATTTCCAAATGCAGAGGACACCATGATATTACTAGCACCACTACATAGGCATTGCAAATTATCCAATCCTGTTAGATACAGAACTTGAAGGTCATGTAGCTGCCAGAATTCAGGAAATTCCATGCACAATGGGCAATCAACTAAATGGAGCTCTGTTAAGTGCCTCCATGTACTGTTATCTGTCATCCACGCTGGAAATTTGGCTCCTTTGTAGGACCGTACCTTTAGTAATTGTAGCTTAGCAGGAGGCCTAAGAGCCCCTAGAACATTCTCATAATGGTCTGGTTCCTTTTTTATGTTACTACTCCATTTGAAAGACAGATGCGTGAGATCCACCTTTTCTTCGATATTGGCTCCATTTGCTTGTTCCTCGTTTGAATTTTCTAGGTTGCATAGCTCCAGCTCACCTCCAAGCTTCAATTTCTGGAGCTCTCCAATATTGCTAGAATCTGAGACATTACCCACAACAAAATATGTAAGTGTCTGCAGTGCAGTTAGTTTTCTCAGTTCTGGAGGCATGCACTCCAATTGTTCACATCCATGAGTGTAGAGGTGTCGGAGGCTAATCATATACTTCATATTCTTTGGAAGACAACGAAGCGGCCAGCAAACAGAAAGATCCAACGTTTGTAGATTATATAATATACTTATTTCCTCAGGAAGTCTTACCATATTCTGGCTATAAGTAAGATTGAGATACCTTAGATGATGTAGATGCTTTGGTTGGATTAGATTTGTTCCCATAAAACAACGGCACTATAATGCTCGTAGAGAGTTGTATTTCAATAAATGTTGTGGCAAGCTATCTAATCGAATAGTATCGAGCAGCACTGTCTGCAGAGGACTTCTTTTCTCGAAAAAAGCATCCAAAAGCGTGTTTGTTCTATCATATGATAAAAACAGATGGCGAGAAGAATCTTTCAACCGCGTCGAATTAGGCGTGCCTGTTACTGTGATGCATTCTTCTCTCATGACATGCAAAGCAATGTCATGCATGAGATCATGGATCTTGCACGTCTTCCTAAATCGGCAAAGGTTATATTCTAAAGAGTACTTGGACATTAAGGTTTCCTCCACGTCCTGAAAGAATGACCTTCGAGCCAGCTCGTTGAAAATACTGTGGCCATTTTTTTCTAGGCAAACTCCATCCTTAGAAGGAATGAAGTCATTTGCCATCCATAACTTTACCAACATTTCCACGTCAATCTCATAATCTTTTGGAAATACAGCACAGAAGGCAAAACATTGCTTCATTTGTGAAGGCAAGTCCTCATAGCTAAGTTTGAGAATTGGTAAGATCTCGCTATCATCATCACAGATGACGCTTTTTCTCAATAAAGTACTCCATTCTTCAAGAGTGGTTCTATTGCTTAGTACAGAACCTAGAGCTCTTGCAGCTAAAGGAGAGCCAACACATCTATCCACAAATTTGTCAACCATATCAACAAGCTCACTGGGTTTTTCCTTCTGCAAATTGAATGCTCTTCTTTCAATTATTTCCCTTAGAAAGCTTTTCTCCAAAGTTGTGAGGTTGTGTGCTTGAACTGATCCCATAGTTCGAGCAACTTCTGTGAGACGAGTTGTTGTTAGTATTGCACTGCCAGCACCACCCTGCACAAGACATGTCTTCAGTTTTGCCCACTTATCAGCATCACGATTCCACACATCATCAAGCACCAGGAGGTACCTCTTTCCACAAACTTCTTGCTTGAGCTTCTGAAGTGCCTTGTCACAATCTTTATCATTTGTAGTCATGGTAAACTTGCTTGCGATTTCACCAAGATCAAACTCATCAGATACACACACCCATCTTTTCAGCTGGAAATTCTCCTGGATTTTTGGTTCATTGTATATAAGCTTTGCAAAAGTAGTCTTTCCTAGGCCACCCATTCCAACTATTGGAAGCACCATTATATCATCATTTTCAAGCAATGCTTTCACAATCTTTTGCTTCTCTGCCGCTCTGGATCTTTCCACAATATCTTTCTCAGAGTAATCAATGATGGAATCTGTTTGCCTCCATTGCTTGGAAGCCAATGCTTGCCGCTGATATTTGAAGCCAAAAGCATTCATTTCAGCCACAAGGACCTCAATGAACTGAACTATCCTGCGAAGTTTGTTGCCCATCCTATAACGAAACACGATACGGTTATGGGTAGGAAAGAGTTTTACCGCATTCATGCCAAGTTCTCTATAGTGCCCATTCTTCTTGGCTTCACGGCGGAGTGCCTCGTACTTGAACTCATCGAAGATGTCGTTAGCCTCATAGGCCACCTTCTTGAGTGCCTCAAGCCAGGCTTTTGCTCCTTCTCGGTGGGATGCCTGCTCCTCAGCATCGGTGATAACATCAAGGATAGCTGGCAGCTTGCGCTTGAGGATCTCATGCTGCTCCTCCATGCCTTCCATCACCTTGTACTTGTCCAGACTCATGCTGCTCCTCCATGCCTTCCATCACCTTGTACTTGTCCAGAAGGTAGCTGGAGGCCTTCTCCTTCACCATTGACACCAGCGGCCCGATCACCATGCTGGTCACCAGCTCAGCCATTGCAACACCCTGAAATCAGAGGAGTACAAAGGGAAACACAACTGCAGGGTGGCGAAACGAGAATGGTCTGAGACTCTGAGTTGCTGTTCTGAGGAAAACGGATGACGATTCTGGTATTTGCTTTGTGAAAGCCCATTAGATATTTAGATGCGTTTGTTTGGTTTGCACCCATTACTGCAATATAAAATTGTTGTAGTAGAAATAGCTGGTCACCATTCCGATCTAGGTACAACCTGTTCTTTTGCGAGATTCCTTAATTAGTACAACTTTTTCTTTGAAAGATTCCTTTGTGGTACAACTTTGTCTTTTGTGAGAGTTCTTTGTACAACTTGATCTGTAAAACAAATGAAAAGCTAGCAAACCAACGTTGCAACAGTTCAGGGCTAGGCATTACTTTGGACTATTCGAGTAGATAGATATTAGCAGACAAATGAGCTAAGCTTTCTAGCGCGTTTGCAGCTGTGCAGATGGACACACGTGATTTCTTTTTTCATATTACAAATGTCAGTATGCAAATTAACCAAATGTTTTTCCTTGATTAGCCGTTTGAGAGCATGTGCAGGGTGAGATTACCAAACATCCACTTGCAGGAATCAACTGTGTCAATTCATCATGGACCCAACCCGCTGGGGTGGGGTGGGGTGTTGTTTGGGGAGGGGGGGGGTGGCATAATACTAGTTCTTCAAATTTGTTAAAATGCACAACAGATGAAGAAGTCATTCATTTCTTTACTAGGTTATTTTCCAATGACAACACTATTATTAGATATAGATGTCATCAAAATCGACTTCCCTTCTTCTCTTCAAAGAATCAAACTATTTAATATGTTGATCTGATTATTATCAACTTACACTTTTAGGGAACAGGGCAGCAAACGATTCAGTGTTTTTTTGCTATCTGTTGGACTCAGGTTCATCAACTTAATTTGTGAGCTTGATATAGCTATTGCAGTCATCATACATACATATAGCATAGTACAGCCTCATTAATCACTTGGGCAGAAATAAGCAAGTGGGGTTACATAACCAAAACACTCAAACCAAGCATAAGGAGCCTATTTGAGAGAGAGGTATAAAGCATGATAAAGATAATAAACATAAGCAATGGATACCACTTCCCAGGCATGCCAACACAAACTAATAAAAACAAAATGTTGTCTGTTACTGCTATAATCTAATATGTGGGGAAAACCACGAAAGAAACATAATCTTAAGTGTAGGGTGTAAGAAGCACAGTATGATTGTCTTGCAATGTGAGTGAACTCCAAAGAGGCAAAACCAAAGAAATGGGAATTGCCGCATTGGAGGAAGAGTGTGCCAGAAGCTAGGCTGGGTCAACCTATTGGACCAGTGACTTAACTCGCAGTTATGTGCAATTGACAAGAATTGGCTGATCTACTCCATTTTATTTGAGGGCCGACAAGGGAACATGCAACTCTAACAGACAGTGATTCGTGGACTGTCTGTCCAATCCTAATAAACTAAAACAGCCCATCATGCAGCCATTCAGTTCCTTGTTTAGCACAAACAAGGTTTCAGCAACTTCACTTGCTAGAGTAAGAAGAAGCAGAACCAATTTAGTTTGAAATTTTCTTCTCTTTCCCTTATGCTCCCAATGTCTACAGGCGTACCAAAACTAAATGTAGGATCTCTATGTCATAACAAACATGAGCAAGCCTGCTATCACTATGCACTACATATCTGCATATCAAAGCATCTAGCATCTTCAGTACTAGTAATTACCGCAGATTGAAAGAGAGGAATTTTCAACGAATGGCAAGTAAATATATAGGCATACAAGTTCAAAACGATGGAAATAAAGTACCTGTTACGGCTCCGCTCAATGGTCCACAGATGCAATCCATGAAGTCTCTTCTGGAGCCTCCACGAAAAACATCGACAAGACGAAGCCGCCGTAATACATTTCCCTCCTCATTGCGCATCCTTTTCTGGATGGATCCTTCAGTCAGGCTGCTCACATCTCCTGGATAAGAGTTCACACCCACGTTCACCCATTCCGTCGAACACCTTCCAGGCAGTCCCTGAGCTGTTCGCGTCTCGCCTCGCCGTAGTAACACACGCGCGGCGAAAGCAGAACAGACGAACAGTCCATCCCCATATTTCTCAATCCCTCGTCATGAAGAGGACATACTCGTGGTCTGCCGTGTCGTCGAACTACCACCACCTGAATACACGATGCAGGTTAGGCCGCCACGCGCGGCGCCACCAGATGTTCGATAGCTAGCCCTCGTGAACCTCCTCCCTCCTCCCAGGGCTCGGCCAAACAGCTCTTGCCGGCTACTCTGCTGCAGCTTACGAGGATTCTCACAGGGAAGCTCATGGCCGGTCGGCTGGCTCCCCTCGCCGCCGCAGGCCGCCGGCGCCGGCAGTGCCGCAGCCGCGAACGGACAACAAGAGGCGTGGTGCGGCGAGGTGAAGGCGGTTTCATGGGCTCACACTAGGCAATGGGGTGGGAAGGCAACTTGGATGGAGGCCCAGAAGTTGGTTCTGCGAGGTGCAATAGTTTTCCACCCCCACTCAGATTGTAATAAGTGCACTTTAGGTCCCTCTATTTGTCGCCCAATATTTTCGTCCCTTGGTCGCAAAACCGGTACCATGGGTCCCCCAACTTACGAAACTGTTGAAATGAGATCCCTCGGTAGTATTGTGTCTTAGTTTTAGCTGAAATGACGCCTACGTGGCTCCTTTTGACTAAGTCTTTGTCCAACGTGTCATTGACGTGGCACTTATGTGGCAATTAGATCAAAAAAATAATAAAACCTGTGGGACACACATGTTAGTTGCATAAACAAATAATAAAAAATGGTGGGCCCATGTGGACCCTCACGTCATCCTCGCTACCCTCATCTCTCTATCCCCCCTCTCTCTCTATATCCTCTCTCTCCCTCTTCTCTCTCTCCAGTCGACGGAGCGGGTGGGCAGCGACTGGAGTGGGCGACAGTGGGCGGAGCGGCGGCAGAGCAGAGGGGTGGAGGCAGAGCGGGACGAAGCCGCGGGGCAAAGCGGGGCGGGCGGAGCCGAGGGGCGAAGCAGGGTAGGCGGAGCCGAGGGGTGAAGCGGGGCGGTCGGAGCGGGTGATGAGTAGGGTGGAGCAGCGGCGGACGGAGCAAAGGGGTGGAGTGGGGCAGAGCAGAGGGGCGGAGCGGAGTGGACCATCGTCATCAACCGTTGTCGCACCCACTCGAGCAGGTCGGATGGGCAGAGCGGCCGGAGCGGGGGCAGGCCGCGGGCGGAGTAGAGGGGCGGAGCGGGGGCGAAAGGATGTCATCGCGGCCGTCGACCTTGCCAGGGTGGGAGAGGAGCGGCGAAGCCGGGCAGGTGAGGAGACACAAGCGGAGGAGCAGAGGATTCAATGGCGACGACGACAATGATGTCAGCTGATGTTCGTGTAGGAGGCGCTCGCGCTGCTCAACTGTGCGGCTGACTCGAGCTACGCGCCCTACGCCGCTCTGGCTGTCAGCCGCTCCGGCCACCGCCCACTCCGCCAGAGAGAAAGAGAGGGAAGAGAGGACAAAGAGAAAAGGGTATTGAGGATGACATGTGGGGCTACATGGGCCCACCATTTTTTATTATTTGTGTGTGCAACTGACATATGGGTCCCATTGTTTTTATTTTTTTCCAGATCTAATTACCACGTAAGCACTACGTTAATAACACGTTGGACAAAGACCTAATCAAAAGGAGCCACGTAGACGTCACCTCAGCCAAAGCCGGACACAATACTGCCGAGAGACCTCATTTAAACGGTTTCGTAAGTTGAGGGACCTGTCGTACCCGGTTTTACGACCAAGACGAAAATCGGACTAGGCGACAAATAGAGGGACCAAAGTGAACTTATTCCACTCATATCTGTTGCGTCTTGCGCGTGCACCATGCGGCATGAATTGTTTCGAAATCCAGGGAATCCAGGGAAGGTTCCGTTATTTATTATTCTATAGTTATATCTTTTATATGGCCATATCTTTCAGATAAGTGCCTCGGTAATATTTAAGGAAAAATAATGTAACTTTTTTCGCGAACGTGCAAAAAGATTGCATGCCAATATATTAGAAGAGAGTTTAATTGCACACAGCAAGCAGCTAGAAAAGAAAAAAACAACATAACTTATTTTAACTATGAGCCTTTTCATTGAAAAAAAATAATGATTTTCAATCCTAAAGAACATCACGGAGTCATGGTGTGGTACCACAACTTTGCGGTGCCAACTTTAGATAAATGAACCTGTATTATGTACGTAAATAGATACAATAACTTTTTTTTTGCGATACAACGATTTGCTTAGCACGTGCGAACTGGCTAAAACAATCCACACAATCAAAATGGTCTGACGTGGATGCCTCGTTGGCTTCCATTCTAGCACGGTTCAGCCACGGTTGGCACAATTTCATAATTTGCAGGTTTTCGCCTCTTCGACTATCGGGCGCCAGACGACGTCGGGAGGCTGAAGTCTGATAGGATTTACACAAATAACATCTCTATATGCATGTGTTTTTTTTTCCGTAAACAAATCAAACCGTGATCTCATATTGATTGCAAGGATCATCTTGGATCACACAGACGTTGTATTGAACGTAGCTTTCAATCCAAAGATTTATATAGGAATTTCATAGGATTTAAATTCTATAGGAAATTTTCCTATTTGCCCCTATTTGCCCGTATTTGCCCCATTGATTCAAAGGATTAAAGCTTTCCAAATTCATTGAAATTCCTATGGAATGACACATTGCATATGGATTTTGGAAAAAACTTAGCAATAGCTTAAACCTCTTGGAAAATTTCCTCGACTCTCTCTCATCCGATTCCTATGTTTTTCCTGCGGTCCAAACAAACGATCACTCCTGCGTTTTTCATGTGTTTTGCAATCATCTGTTTTATACTTCAATTCCTGTTTTTCCTATTCCTCCATTTTTTCAATCATGCGATTCAAAGGGGCCCTACAAGTTATTGTATCTATTTACACTCACGGTCCAAGTTTATGTACAATAAGTGCTTTTTACAAAATGATATTCTTTTGAAATTTGATAAAACTGTTTTCATAATAAAATAAATTTCCTAGCCCTCCGTCCAAAAGAAGCCAACTTCTGACTATGTATTTGGACATATATATAGCCAGAAGTTGGCTTTTTTTTTTGGCCGGAGGGAGTAGTATGCAAGATATCAGACATGACAACATTGAAGCTGTAAAGATAAAAGCTCATCACTATGAAACAGAACATCACAAGGTTACATGATTCTAGGCATCCTTTGGTCACAACAAAGAGAACTTCCCTTTATCTATGTAAGCTACAACATGAAGCACATCTTCTTCCACTAGGTGTATACATGCATAGACAGCACTCTTGCAAAAAGATATTGCAGACTTTTGACATCTAAAAAAACAAAATAGCTCCCATCATTTCATTTATTTTGTCCAACTTTATATATATTAGAAACCATATAATTCACATCATAAAGAACTACATACAAAACCATACACGGGTATTTCTCGATTTGTACCATTAGAAGTTCTCCTTGTGGAAATCAAATCTTGTGTTTGTCTTGTGGGTGAAATCTGCCGACAACTGCCTTAGCTGGGGAACCAGCACAGGCTCACCACAGTAGAACACACCTGAAGAAATATATAGGGTTAATATGCGATGGATCATGGACATTCCTTTCCTACTACTGGATTTGAGAGGACAGGAAGAAGAACATACCGACGCGCTGGTTCTCATGGCTGACCGCAACCTTCTTGAAGACGCTTCGCCAATTAGGCCGTGCAAAATGGGTCTTCACGCTAGTTCCCGACAAGATATCGACGCCCTTCTTCGCATGCTGAAGTTCTTGGAGCATGACAATGAGAGCAGAACGAGCATCGCCTTCCTGGTACACGCTTGAGCAGTGGTTATGGAGCTCAATGACTCCATCCTTGTCCTTCTCAGCCACCTCGTTCATGACGCCTCTGAACCACTCAAATGAGCCCTCCTCTCTCGTCACCCAGTAGAAGTAGGCTCTCTTCGTCATGAATGGTTTCTTCTTCGCCTTGCTGCTGCTCTCCGGCTCCGTGGTTCCAACTGATCCCTCACCTTGAATGTGGTTAAGCACGTCCTTCACAATGCTAATCAAAGGGGTGGCTCCGATGCCCAGCCCGATGAGAAGTAGCACATCGTATTCACGGTAATCTTGTGCCGGTGCACCATACGGTCCATCGACCAAAAGTTTTGGGAATCTAGTGCATGTAAAACAGAATTACCATTAGACGGAAGATTTTCCTTTAGATAACGGAAAGTCCTACCATGAGATGAAGCAAGATATATAATGCATTTCTGCTTTTCGCAAACAAATCAAATAAAGTCCTTTGCACCTTGCTTTCTCGTCCGTGATTCCCTTGGAAAGGTCAGCTCTAAGGAGTCCACTTTCTCCCTCAGTGGGAGGTCGGCATGCCTGGTTCAAAGATTTTGTTATCATACTTGTTGTCGAATCCATCAAGCAGATAAATTGGATATAACAAATGAAAGATAATTCAATTCTGGTGTTTACAGTGTTCGTAAGCCATGTTTCTTAGGAGTTTATCTATAGAACAAAGCAAAAATAAAAGGCAGCTGGTTCAATTACCTCAGAGAAAACAGTTCTAAGCCGTGAAGTCCAATCACCCCTTGTGCGAATATGAACACTAAGATAATCATCTCCAGGTGCTGATGTTATGGAAAATGGATGCCTGTAACAGACAAAGTATTGCTCTTTTAGTTATCTGCGGACTTTATTTCAAAATAATACATTTTCTTTCCATAAAATGTGTAAGACCAGCACCATTCATATGGAGACACAGCAGTGCATTTTATGAAGATGTACTGCCCACTACGGTATCTGAAACCAGGTGGCTTCGACATATAAAGAGCCAATACATTCCCGGGATACACTGCAACCTGTTGAAAGCAGAGATGTTAAACCCACAAAAAAAAAGACGGACTCAGAGCTTCCAGACATTCCAAGGCTAGTTTCAGTTCAAACCCTTTAAATAAAATACAACATAAAAAAAAAGGAAAGATGTGGATGGCGATGGATAGTAGTAATATGTAAGTTGAAGAAAGATTTGATTGATGGTACCTTCTGAATCCCAACTGCATCATGGCTCCTAAACAACCGAAGAATACGCTCACTTACATACAGGACAACAGGAACAGCGAGGTACATCCATGTCTGAAAATGATAAAAATGAACCATAAGTATCAGTTATGATCTCCTCGCAAAGAAGGTACCAATTATGATCATTGGGGTTTCTTGTGTGTTCAGGGTATAGGCTTTTACCGTCTTCTTGTACCATTTCCTGCTTAGATACAAGCACGTTCCATGGACAAAGAGCAAAGTGTACACGATGACAAACAGGTGGTGGGTAAACCAGAAGGCATTGAAGCCAGTCATTTTTTTGAGGGGATTGGAGTCCTTGAGCTTGTTACGTCGGAACCATGGTTGGGCTAATGTAAATGCTATTGCCATGAGCACCACCATGACCACACCTGTCCAGCCTTCAGTTCCCTTTACAAACCACCAGTAATTTGGTGGCCTCTTCTCCCCAAAGAAGGGCTTCATTAGTTCATATTGTGCATCGCTCGCATGGAGCAGCCGGGGAAAATCACATGTCAGATGAGCACCTGCATGTAAAGCAACACCAACTGCAACACCTGCGGCTATGACCTGCACAGTAGTTAATTATAGATTATGTAAAGTCGATATTAGTCTCAGAACTCATATTTTTTGCCTAGTTCTCAACTATATGGCCGGACATATTTTTTGATGTAGAGGCTATGCTAATTTCCATCATTGAAAAAATGTACCAGATGAACAGGTTTAATGTGTTACTCATATGTTACTAAATAAACAACTTTAGAATTTAAAGGCTCCTCTAAAAGTCAAGATCTTTCTTTGGTACTTACGCCGTGGTGTAGTGCTAACAAAGGATAATCTTGCCAAGTGTAATTAGCAAGGTAGCAAGATATGTTGCTTTTGTCATAAAGAAGAGACGATTAAACATTTATTCTTCCAATGTCGTCTTGCTCATTCTATTTGGTCTTTAATCCAAATAGTTTCAAACCTATGTCTGCCCCCATAGTGTTTCACATATGTTTGCGAGTTGGCTTTCGTGTTTATCTAAATATTTGAGACCTTTAGTTCTGTTAGGAGCGGCTGCTACATGCTGGTCATTGTGGCTAGGCAGTAATGATGTGATTTTTTATAACAGAAAGATTGACTCTCCTTTGCTGGTTATCTCTTTGATTACTCACTGGCTCCGTTCTTGGGATATTCTTCGGAAGTCGGGTTTGCATAATTTTATTGCTGTGGCATGTCACAATTGGAGCAGGTAGCCAGGGGGTTTTTTACCTAGGAGCGTGGGTTGCGATCTAGTCTATGGATTGATGGCCCTTAATCCCTCCTATCTTTTGTTTAGGCCTTTTTAAAAAAAATCTAGTGTTGGTGTGTTTTGACTGTGCATCTTAGTTATGCAGAGGCCGAGAGTGTTCTTAGTACAGTTCTATCATCTTGATGTAATTGGCTGAGTTCAATAAACCTTCTATTATCTTACAAAAAATAGACTTTACTTGATTATGGAAAGCACTATGCAAAATGGACTGGATGATATTCACAACATGGAAAAATCTATAAGTTCAATATTGATTGAATCAACATAATTTTACCTTATGAAAGTTTATATTGTCGTTGAAGGGTACAACAGCTCCAACCTGTGTCTTTGACCGAATCCATGTGATTGTATTTCTGCAGACAGGAAGTAGGACCAAAGCCATGTTGAATTTGAGGGTCTCTGCAGCACCCTTTGCAGTGGTCACACAATAACCCATGATGCCGAATACGGCTCGATTACGGTACTGAATGAACTTCCAAATGAAAAGGGCAATGCAGATTGAGATCCACAGAGTCATAACCCAACTTCGTTTCCAATTCTCCTCAAGGAAGTACATGAACTGCTGCCAGTAATGACGAACTGGGCTCATTTCTTTGTTAGACGCAAGCTTCACGCTAAGAGCTTTGCTAAGTTTGGAGCTGTGCGTGGTCGTCGATCTTGCAGCAGCTTCAGATGGTGACTGCAGCAACAGTGCTTCCAAGTCCTCCATCTGTCAAAATTTTTAATGGGGTTAGGTCATAGCTTGTGCACAATATTACTTTGATGCTTGGAATTGGACAAACCTCGATGTATCCCAAGTTTGTAGGGTCAAGCTCTTCCATAATGAGTGCTGTGTACTCATCAGCACGCTCCTTGATCTTGGAAAGTTTGTTTGCTGATGCACTAAGGGCAATAATCTGCAAAAGCATAATCATCCATTTCATACCATTTAAACACAGAACATATAGAAATTATATATTTTTTTTCAGTTTTGTGATTTCTGACTGACCTCCTTAACCTCTTCTGCTGTGAGTCTTCCATCAGCGTTCTTGTCAACCCTGCACAACAAGATTGAACATTGTTAAGTGCTACAATGAATAGCTTAGCAGTTAGCACAAACAGAAGCATGAAAAGCTTGTTGCTTGAATTCTATGCAAGGAATTAAGCTACTTTGTGGTGGAAATTTGATCTGGCAAATTAACCAAATGAAATATATTCATGCCTATAATCATACAGAAGGGAAACATAACAACACTAGTGAAGTATTTTTCAGAGTACTAACATGTCAAAGAATGTTCGAAGACGATTGTCAAACCCCTGATCAGTCAATTGCTCATAGAAATCTTTGAGCTCGTCCTTAGTGAGCACCTGCTTCACTATCCCTCTCTTCCTCGCCAGAGAATCGAACATTTGCACCGCAAACTCGTCGGACCCGTCCATTCCTGCACAATCAAACCAAATAACTGAATAAACACCATTTCCAACAATTCAAATTCAGCTCAACTTCTGAAAAAAAAAATTTACCAATGCATTTCCCGAATCTTGAACGGAGCAGCACACCATCCACCTGCAGCTGATTGAACCGCTTCTCCACTGCGGCCCAGCCGTCATTGCCAACCTTCGCAGTCACAAACTGCAATCCTTTGAGCGCCACGGCCGCGCTGCTCTTGGTCCTGTCCAGCCTCTTCCTCACCCTCTTCGCAGACTGCTGCGCCTGTGGGGATGGCGCCTTCCTGCTGGAGCTCTTCATCTTGAGTCCATTGGTCACCTGCCTGAGCTTCGACGTCAGCCTCCCGCTCTTCGACGAGGGCGACACCAATGGCAGGCCGTCGAACCCGGTACCGTGCCCGGAGCCACCCTCATCCACCCCTCTCACTTCTTGGATCGCCACCGAATCACGCTGCACGTCGAGGGTGATCTCGACGAGCTCGTCGTCGTCCTTGAACCTGGCCGTCTTGGTGCTCCTGTTGCTCGAGCCCAGATTGCCACTGTTTGGGATCAGTGTGGCTGCGTCATCTTGTGACCTTGTCGAATTGCCCTGGTCTGTGGCAGCAGCAACCATGCCTGCTTCCAGGTCAGCCATGTTCTTCTCTACTTGTCCTTACAATTTTCTCCTCTTTCCTTTTTCCTCTGATCAACGGATAATTTAGTTAGCAACCAAGGAAAGATGAACTTCAGTGATTGAAAGTGATAATTTGGTCTTTTAGCACAACAACAAAAAAGAAAAAGGTGAAGTCTGGGCAAAAATGAAAATAACTACTAATATAGTGATACGGACAAAAATCAGTGAAATAAAACACTTCACTGTTCATTCAGACCAAAATTATCTCCTTTTTTTTTAAGAGACACTCAGACCTAGGTACAGAAAAAAATTATAAAACTGAAGAAAGAAATAGCAATTCAAATAGCAGAACTGCCTCTCTTGAAGTCTATGAGATCCAGAACATCTATTCCAAAACCCAAAATTCGGGAGAGAGAAAATCCAATAAACTAGGAATCTAGGATACTACCAATCCATTAAATATGGAGAAGATAGCCTCCAGGGATGTACAGCTTCAGCAGCATTAGCTAAGAAAAGAGGGGAAAACTTTAAAACTGCCCCAAGATAAACCAAGAAACTACCCCTCAAAAATAAACCAAGAAACGGAAGGAAGGAATGAACGAATTCACTCGAAATGGAACTCAAACCATGAGCCGCAAAATGCCTCTGCCATCTCAGATCTGGAAGCTGCTGCTTCCAAGAAAATGCAGGAACACACCAACACCCACCCCCTCAATCAACCATCCGTTTCTTGGTGCCACAACCCACAAACAGCAAGCAAACATGTCCAACAGTAGTGGAGAAGGAACAGAAGAGAACATTTCTACTAGTGAGTGGGTACTACTGAATGTAAAAAACCAAAAACTTATTCACAAGTGGAGAAACAAAACGAAAAGGGAAAGGAAGAATCAGACACAGAGCAAGAGGGGAAAAAAGAAGAAGAAGAAGAACAAACTTTGCAGGCTAAAACTTTGGGGGAAGTGACGAAAGGAACTGTACCTTAAACCCTCTGAGAGATTCCAGCACCAAAAAACCTACGAATTCAGACCATATGGAGCATTTCTTGAATTCCCTCAGAACAACTAGATAGGAAAACCCCCCAAGCTTGTTGATGCAAACCTTGCAAGGCTCACACAGCTCAGCTGCTCAAGCGACCACAAAACGCTGGAGGATTTTTCTGGAACCTGAAACACACCACCAACCCTCCGGCATGCGGCAGCTGTACGAGTGTCCGTGGTGCCGAGAGAGAGAGAGAGAGAGAGAGCACAAATGCAATGCAGGTGGCCGGTCTGGCCTGGCTTGGCAATGGTAGTAGTAGTGGCAGCAGGAGGAGTACTATATATCAGTACATACAGTGATGGCCTTGCACAAGATGACACTGGGATAGCAGTGGCTTCTTCACAAGGCAACAAAACGAGCAGGCGCTACTGCTGGTAGTAGCAACGTGCAGCCCGTCCTGCAGTGCAGCTTAGCTATACCTATACGGGTGTTTGGACAGCTTGACTGACGCTACCGGCGAAAGGTGAGCATGTGCTGATGGTTGTTGGTGTCTGTCTAATTGCATTTGCACACTTGGGAGGTTGCCCGCAATCACTGGCACTGCCTGCCTTTCTCTCTATCTGCGTTCTTGGGCTTTATCCGGGTGTGGCGACTGGTGCAGTGGTGGTGCGCCTAGCGCCCGACATGTTTGCATGATTTATAGTGCTGATGTTAATGTTAATGTTATGTTAGTACGAAGACTACTTTTTGAATGATGAAATGTTAACCGACTCCTTTGATTTGCTTGACAGATGAGCTCCTAGAGATTTTGATAATTGCGTGTTGGGAATGTATGAATAATCTGAGACGCCGTTTTTAGAGATGAATAGATTGATTGGAGGAGGAAGATTTGTTATTTTTGTTTTTAGGCATTTGTCATTCGTATTGTCTCAGTTTATGATAGACGGTATTTTAGGAAATTGATTTTGTTTTGTGAAAGAGATGTATTTTTTTTGTTATGGTTCTAATAACGGAAAATGCTTCGTGTCACGCGTCCGACCGAAAAACAATATTGGATGCTAGCTTCCTTCTTTATACTAATCTAAAGTTGATTCACCTTTTGTAGATTTTTTCACAACTTCTCTATGTTACTTTTTGTCAGCCGCATGCATGCATAACTTACATGCAAGTACGTACGAACGTGCAAA
Organism: Oryza glaberrima; assembly: GCF_000147395.1. Classification (NCBI taxonomy): domain Eukaryota; kingdom Viridiplantae; phylum Streptophyta; class Magnoliopsida; order Poales; family Poaceae; genus Oryza; species Oryza glaberrima. Next base: position 13,686,235 of record NC_068326.1, read on the forward strand.
GTGAGATATGGTTTTTAAAATCATTTTTCTTCAAAATTAATTATGCGATCCATGATCCAATTATATTGGTGTATTTGTTGTTTATTAAATATTTACAATGAGATCTCGCATGATTATATTCTAATGAAAAAATAAATATGTTGTAACTGTTAAGATTCAATGTTTCACTCAATAAGAAATGAATGTTTCAATTAGAATTGGACTATGTTGCACTTTAAAGTTTATTTTGTTGCAATGGATTTTTGAAATGTCTATGGTACTATTTGTTGTTGCAATAAGCATTTCATAATATTTCAGTAGTTTATTTTCAAATGTTGCGCACGATTTTTTTAATGTTTTGGCAATTCTTTTTGTGCTAACCCTCTGCCCCTAAATGGGTGTTCAAATTTAAATAGGAATGTGCTGTGGTTAGTTGTAGGGCAAAGCATGATTACTTTCAAGAAATTCAATCATGGCAAAACAATGTATTGAAGTTCTTAGGCCTGCCTTCAAAATCTTATTTAAATTATGTTAAATAACCATGTAAATTTGTAGTAAATCGATACTCCATTAGTTGATGAGGCCTATCATAGTAGTCTTTAAAATGTCTGGCTCCGCCAATATAACTAAACTAAATATGCAAGTTTTATATATTATATATTTATCCAATCAGATTAATATGGTCCTACTGTGTTCGAAAGAAAAAATTAACTGAGTTGGAGTAGTCTACATCTGCAACTGCAGCTGTGCCTAATAAACAAGAAAGGGTAATAGGAGTAGTACACATGCACATTGCGTACAAATTCGTCCAAATGTTCAGATAGGTCAAGGTTCTTTCGGAATAATCCGGATTTAGGGGGTGTTTTGATGGGACTAAATTTTCTTAGTTCCTGTCACAGCGGATGTTTGGACACTAATTAGAAGTATTAAACGTAAACTAATGACAAAACATATTCTATAACCCTGGACTAATTCGCGAAACGAATCTATTAAGCCTAATTAATCTATAATTAACCTATGTGATGCCACAATAAACATTTGCTAATTATGAATTAGTTAGGCTTAAAAAAATTGTCTCGCGAATTAGCTCTCATTTATGTAATTAGTTTGGTAAGTAGTCTATGTTTAATATTCTAAATTAGTACCAAACATCCGATGTGGTAGGGACTAAAGTTTAGTCCTGGATCCAAACAACCCCTTAAATTGCTCACTCCTAGTCAATCCGTCAATGAGGTCCCACACATTAATATGGACAATTCTATAAACGGACTTCGGTAACGCATGAGACTCACGTGAAGATTTGAGGTAGGAAAAATTACCATTTCATTTCCTATTAACCCATACTGCAATTCAAAATATTAGGACTAGTTGTACATGTCAGATATGTTTAAGTCAACTTCTATGTAATTTACTCAACTTTCCTATCGATCTCCATTTGACCAGGCTACAACACAAAACAAAATTATTTGGAGCTTGGTTTATTGAACATGTAGAGACTATAGACAAACAAAATTCTTTTCGATTAATCTTGCATCTGATTTCTATAGCACTCAAAAGTACATGTATAAGAATATTTCTCAAAATAATACCAAAGTACTAGAGGGCAAGTATTTATAAGGACTAAGTACAAATTCGAAAAGGAAAGGTACTACACTATTTAGATAGATTCATAGAAAAAAAGTTCATATTTAACTTTCAGTTGAAATCTGTTAGAAAACTTTTTTTTGTCACAAATTTTAAAAAAACTATAGTAGTGGTTTTAGTTTGCTATCAAAGGTATCGATAATGCGAAAAACGACACAGTGGCGCTTTCTTGTACTTTTACTTAAAGAAACAAACAATGTATTTAATACTTACAAATATGTGGTTTCTCCATTTCTCCCCTACACTTTTCACTAGTGGTAGTGCCAAGGAAAAAAAAAATCTTCGCGTCTTGTTAAGCCGAATATGACATCTTGGCATATGACATGTTTAATTGTACTGGAGAAGGACTTTTTTGGAGTTCTATTAGGTCAGGGGCAGCACTCAATTGACAAATTGGACCACCCCTTCAATCAGTGAGCATGAAAAAAAAAAAAACTTCAGACTCAATTGTGCAATTGAGCTGCAAGCCTAGCATGGTTGATGAACATGTGGAATTGGGTGACTGTAGGCTGTAGAGGTCATTCTCAGCTGCATTGGTGTTGGTTGGGTCCTGAAGATCGATATGCCTCCACATGCATATACATACACAATTAATTGGTCCATGCGGCCTACAGATATAGTGGCTATATAATCCAATATGGTTTATCATCTGCAGAATATGAACGCAACAAACAAAGATTAAATGACGTGGGGTTACATTGTTTCTGTATTTGAGAGATCTATGGGCCAACGCTAATATAACGAGTGAACGTTGAAAGTGACAGCACTGCTGGTTTCTTCAACGTGGAGAAAATATGGTGGTTTATGGTAATATAAACTATATATATTAAAAAATAATATTTGATTAGTTTACTTTAATATATCATCACTTATGTGACACAATTTGATAATCATATATAAGAACCCATTAATTTTGTGTCGATTATAAATTTTTAGTCAAATACTTATCGTAACGAAATAAATATTTCTTATACGCTCATACGGAGAGAATACTTGATTTCTCCATACTATTACTAAATTATCAAAGTGTTTATTTAAAATATTATTTGCTACAAAATTTCACATGTCCCTTGGTTCTTTATGCAACACATTACACAAATGGCAACAACGGATCGAAGATGGCTTCTTAAGAAAGTGGCAACAATAGTGTGAGATAATCTCAAAGCCTTCTCACGTGATTTTCCCCGTTAATATTGTTTCCTCCCTCCCAACATTAGACTCTAAGGCTCAAATTTTATCCCAAACATAACTAGCTAGGCATGTACTACCTCTGTCCCATAATAATTGTATTTCTAAAATTCAAATTTATCGACCTAAAATAATTGTCACAATAGAGTATTAATTGTCTGATCAATCACTTTTCATCCAAATTTCTTCTTGTTTTATCCTCAACGGTCCTCCACTTTTAATATACACTATTTAATGAGGGAATCATAATCTTTCTTCTTAACCCTTAATATAGGCTAAACAATTTAGAATTATAATTATTTTGGGATAGATGTAGTAAAAAAAATAACTTTTGCCACTAAACTATCGATAGTATCCCTTGGCTTAATTTACTACAGTCCGGACAAACACCTCACCATAAACAAGTTCTCTACTTCTCTCCCTAATACCTATGTCATCTTCTAAAATTACCAAGTGGTACTAAATGGTAACTTGTGCTCAATATTTTCTTTTTTTTTTTGACAAACTTACCAACTTTTACTTGATAATTTATTTCGTTGCTTTTAACATTTGATTGGTATTTTGTGCTCTAATGTTTGAGCAAGTCAGATATAATTGTGGCACAAATTAGCTACTCCATAAAACGCTCTCATATTGGCAGGGTAATAGGCTTGCAATTAGAATACTGGGATACTAGTACTTGTGACGTTTTTGTTTATATCTCCGAACTCTTAAAGTAATGGCCTACTTGCTGAATTCTTTCTTGGAATCCTGATAGGGTAAAATTTTAAAGTGTGAATACCTTCTCTCACATAACACCTATGCTCGTTTCCCACATTAGAGAAACAAAACATTTGTTTTATGCTTCCAACGTTGTAATTAACTAGCAAAAACCATAACTTGTGCCGTGTATCAAGGGAAATATGGTCAATGGTTCAGTTGTACCTGCTAGCAGTTTAATTATGTGAATTGTAATTTCTCTCTTTCTTCGAACTTCCATGCCACTGCCAGAATAATTTTTTTTTAGAACTCAGATTATAAATAAAACACAATCAAATTCAAATGACATTTGCAAATGTTCAAAGGTAGCACTGAGGTTGTTCTAAAAACCACTTTTTGTCATTGAAATGCTTTCAGTGCTAGGATAAGATGTTTGTCCTTGGAATTCTTTCACTCTATAAATTTTTTTAATGGGATAGCATTGGCCTTTTTTTTGGAATGTAGTGCTAGCCTCAGTGTTCCTATTTCTCATTTATATCCATCCAGAGCGTATGTAGGATTTTAGATATTGGTGGTTTAACTTACATAATTTCTTTTAAATAACAGTAATATAAGAAAACAATATACAATAAAAGTATATATTAATCAAAAGTGCATATAAATAAGGGAAGAGGATCCAAACTAAAATTCACTCATATAATAACTATATGTATATTGTACAGCCACCTCAGCATGTCGTACGTAAATGGATCTTCATAAAGAAAATAGTAGCCACTTTTGAATTATTTTCCTTTCAGTCATAAAATAGATGATAGGTTCAGGAAAAATACTAGAACTCAAGTTTTCAACAAACAGGTATGCATGCATGTGCTTGCAATTGCTTGCTTGCATGTTTTACTAACAACTTCTTTTGTTTCTTTCGGTTATGTTGGCCTGGTCTTTCTTTTGTACTACCTCTAGAAAATTGTTTTGTGCATCCTCACATACATACTCTGGTTTAAAGTTTCTAGAGATTGGTAATGATCAATCCACTACCACATGGAACCCTAACTAGGTGGATGATTGCTGCATTAGTTGGGGGAATAGGGTAGTTGTGCTTTATTTACATAACAACTTTGACATGATTAAGCTTGAGCTTGTCGAAAGCGACAATACATTATATTTATATTGCTTAATGGGAACTGGTTAATCCATGCTTAGCCAGCTAGATAGCCAGAACACAACTATACATATCTAACCTAAGAATTTGAATCTATTTCTTAATTTAAATATCTAACCTATATCTCAGTTTGGTTTGAAACAAGTGGATTTTTTAGAAGTTCCATGACAAACAGTTCATTCTAAATGGATGCCTTAAAGTTTCAAGTGTGACAATCTATTTCTAGATGAAATTTATTTCGGTAAAATAAGAATAGCCAATTTGATCCGTCAAGTTTCTGTCTTAGAATCACTTTGGTCCTTGACTTTTCATTTTGCCCAAACCAATCATCCAAGTTTGCTCTTTGGATCAATATTGTCCTTTACTCAACATGATATCATGCCATGCCATGTAGGTAAGACAACTCAGTAAATGTCTTGGTGGCAAGGCCTATGGTGATAACACCATTAATATTCTATCTGTTGAACATGTCATCATTAATATTCTATCTGTTGAACATATAAGTACATATTGATTTAATTTATTTCATAAATAAATCATGACATTGCACATGTAAACTAGTATAATCGCATCATACTATCTACACATATAACAAGACAGTAAAACTGAACAGATTGAACATGAGAAACGAGATGAACACATACCAAGGGTTCTGTTTTTGTTGTGGATCGGGTTGACGAGGACGAGCGCGCACCACTGGAAGAACGCGCGGTACCGGATGTTAATGATGGCACGCAGCACCAGAGTGAAGAGGGAGACAAGTCATGGTGGACGAATAGCAAGCAATCACATGAAATGCCTCCCAAAAACCTTATTGCCGCCTTCTTCCAGTGCAAGACGTCGAAGGAGAAGATTTGAAGACCTGCTCTCCGGTTCGCTGGTGCACACCGGCGAGCAGGACGGAGTAGACTACGAAGCAACGACGCAATACAAAAGAGGAGGCAAACTCTAAATTGATTTCACGTATGTTGCGAGGAGGTGGTGGGCTCGGTTTATTTAGAGATATCAGGATGCCTGCACGATCTTCACACTGCGTAACCGGACTGGATAAGTCACGCATAACTTATCCAGACTCTACGCCGCTCCATGCATCGATTATTTGGTGTGTTTCCGCTTATCAATTACTCTTAGACATTATCTTCCGCTTTGATTCGATTTTAGTCGTGATGGTGATGTGCGTAATTTGATCTGCAGCTGATTTTGTATATTCTACTTTCTGGTTTGAGGAATATAAGGACTACATACAACTTGTGTATGCAAGCCACTACACATAAGCAACAGTCATACATATTTTCGCCAACCGTAAATAGAAACTTAACAATAGTTATTATCTCTGTGTTTATGCTGCAGTTTTAAATAGTTTTCTTGTTTTTAGTCAATTTGTGATTTATGTAATTTTCAATCATTCGACCTATAACCCTAATAGTTGGTTGTAACTTTTTAAACAAAAGCCAAAATGAATTCCATTATCTAAAAAATATGAATGAATTGCTTTTTTTTCAAAATCTATACAAAATACAACTTGTATTCCAAATAAAATGCATATGCAATCCCAACATTCGAAACAAGATAATTAAAGGCCCATACTTTGGAGCACATGAATTCTGTAGAATTCAATAGTAAAATATTCCATTATCACCTTATTTGAGTAAAAATTTGCCACATTCACTACCACACAACTCATTTTTTTGGATGCGGGGCACTTTTGTTTCTAGGTGGGCCGTACGAAAAACCGCACAGGATAATCATGGGACCGGCGCCGGGTAGTTACCCGCAGAGAAAAATCAATTTTCCTATGTGGGCCATTTAACACGTCCGCACGCAAAAATAGCCTTATTTTCGTGTGCAGACGTGTTAAGTGGCCCACACAAGAAAATACCCGTTCACCATTTAATCCGGCCGCGTGCCCACTCCTCCCTCTCCCATCCCCCTCCCCAAAATTTCTCCCGTTCCCCTCTCTCTCTCTGTTATTTCTCTCTTCCTCTCCCCCTCTTTTTCTTTCATTGCAAGCGGGGGCGGCAGGCCGATCTGGCCGCCGCCGCTCTCTCCCCCCCCCGATCTGGTGGCTGCCACCCTCCCCAGCCTTCCTCCTCTACGGCGACAGCGGCGACGACGATGAGGTGGCGCGCAACAGCCGCGGTGACGACGAGGTGGCGCGCGACGGCTGTGGTGGATCCAGCGGCGGCCACCCCACGCGTGGATCCGGCGGCACGACGACGGCGGTGGGCGCCCCCTGCACGGATCCGGCGGCGGTGGCCACCCTCGCGCGGATCCGGCGGCGCGACGGCGGCAGCGGCCGCCCCCGCGTGGATCCGGCAGCGGCGGCCACCCCACGCGCGGATCCGGAGGCACGACGGCTGTGGTGGCCGCCCCCCTGCACGCGGATCTGGCGGCGGCGGCCCTCCACCGCACGGATCCGGCGATGGCGACATGAGTGGGCGGCGGATCCGGTCATGGCGACGGCGATGACGACGGGAAGGTGGCGACGGCTAGGGTTAGGGTTTCATTTTTTTCAATTTTTTTTTCGATTTTTTATTTTTGCGTACAGGCGACATAAGCACCCGCACGCAAAAATCCGATTTTCGCGTGCGGTTGTGCCACCCGCACGCAAAAATAGCGATTTTCGCAGACGATTTGCTCTAGACGGGCCGAAGCTCCATATGTGAAAATCCGATTCGACCGCACGGAAAGACGTTTTGTGTAGTAGTGCACGGAAAAAATTGAAGAGAGGAGAAAGAGAAATAGATAGAATGTTGGACCCATGCTAGGGGCACCATTTGGCAAGTGAAAGAGGCTGGCCACATTTGGCTACTCACTCACAGTGCAGATCACGGGACTGTAACCCTGGAGGAGATATAACGTGCTACATAGTATGAGACCACATCCCCTCTCCCATAGTGCAGAGTGGCTTACTGGGTATCTTCAATTTTGCATATCAACCCCTACCATTTTATATTTTAGTCCTTATATTCTGTTAATTTGTAGAGAACTTCAATTTTTACACCAAACCCCCTAACAATCAGAGACATCTGTAAAAATCAACCCCTCCCAATCTCCCTCACTCCGTCCTCCCTCTCCCTTCGCTCTCCCTTCCCCCCCCCCCACCACTGGCTCCACTTGGGAGAAGACTCTGTGACGACGGTGGTAGCTCGACGGTGCTAGCCTCCCTGTCCTCCACCGCCGGCTGCCGCTCTCCCTTTCCCCCTCAGCCGATGCCGCTCACCCCACCGTGGGTGCCTCTCCCCTCCTCTTTCCCCAACGGATTTAGCGGGGACGATGGGCGGTGGGGGCGAGAATGAGCTCGAGGACAGCAAGCTAGGCGGTTCATCGGCAAGGAGGCAACGATGACACCGTCTTCTCCACCCACCTCGGCGGCGCCAATGAGGTGAACGCGACAGCATCAGCGACGGTGGTGGCGCTAGAAAGGAAGGCCCCTCTTCTCCCATCTCACCACCGCTACCCCTCTTGTTCTCTGGCCGTCAGACTTGGGGGAGTCGCCAGGCCGCACCACGTCGGAAGGGCACGAGGAGGCGGGGACATGACCTCTACAACATGCCGCTTTCCTCACCCTAACAAAAACTGATGATGTTCGCGCGGTATTGTTAGGTGCCGAGGTGCCTCGCAAGGGTGGGACAGTGGCGGACGTGGTAGCCAAAATCATCGCTGGTGCCTCAGGGCTGAATGCCACGGTATTTGCACTGTAAATCCTAGAGCACTCGTTTAGCTAGCTAGATGGTTTGGCAATCTAAATAGCATGGCTGTTGGAGGGAGTTTTTTTCCCTTTCTTAAAATTTGGCTTTAAGAATCATTTGACAATGCTGTTGGAGATGCTCTGACAATTTACTTTGATGTCGATGACATTTATTTTAATAAAGTGGCTTGTATGTTGGCAATCTCTATAATTTATACTTGTTATAATGATAAAACGTGGAATTAGTCACTTACCAATTGCATTTCTTATAATTTCTCTTAATTCTACACTAATATGCACATAATTTTTTTTTGGCATGTTCTGCTTGATCGTACTACGTAGTAGTATCTATCAATCTCTGTTTCCACTCGTCAAATTTATTTTACTTGTGATGTTGAACTCGAATTTACCAAAGATATGTAGGTCGTTACGCTCTACTTGTTGATCAATCAAAGGCTTGCCCCTTATCCACTTGCACCAATACTACCAATTTTGCTCGGTGTGCACAATCATCGCTTGCTTCCAAAGTATAGCTGATACAGCTTAGAGCAGTTCAGTGTGAACTTCATCGATCTCTCTTAACGACCCTCGAAGAAAATTTCTTCACTCGCTATCATGTTTCTTTCCCGTAAACGATGATTCACAAAGACACGGAGTCTTTTCCCATTGAATAACTTCAACAAAAAGGAATATTTTTTTTCAGGGACCAGAAAAGTCACTATATTTTACATTTTAACCCTTTCAAAAAACTTATTTTATAAATAGATTCCTCTAAAAACTTATTCCAGATTTAGGCTGCCTTCGTATGAAGGAGATGGGAACCGATTTTCGGCGCATGAAAAATGGAGCGATCCATTAACATATGATTAATTAAGTATTAGCTAATTTTTTTAAAACAACTTCCGTATAGAAACTTTTTGTAAAAAAAAAATATCATTTAGCAGTTTGAAAAGCGTGCGCTTAGAAAGGGAGATGAGTTGGGGACATATGGTGCTGAACACACCTCTAGACCCCTTCCTTAACGTCATAGTCATTGGTGCCGATGTCCAACGTATTGGTGCTGGCGTTGTTGGCGCCAAGGATCGGCACCAGCGTCCTCGGTACCAAGGATCTAAACTGACTCCCAGCCATATGCATTTTCCACCGTCGTCAGTTATGAGGCCACGAGCAGCCATTATTAATTGGCTACGAGGTTATCACTGCCCAATGCCACGAGCAATAGGGCGCGTCGTTGTTCAATTCACTACTACGAGAAAAGGATTTTTCCGTGCGGTAAAAAAAAAAAAACCATTTTTCCTTGCGGAGGTTTTGTCCGTCTGTACCCAAGTATCTACGAAAATAAATATTTTCACGTGCGGACAACCCAACCGCACAAACAAATCCATCTTCCTGTGCGGTCAGGTTAGGTGGACCGCACGGGATAATCGTATTTTTGCATGCGGTCGGGTTATGTCACCCGCGCGGAAAAATAAAATTCCAAAAAAATAAAAATCAAAAAAAGAAAACCCTAGAATCCGGTTGGCTGGCGCGCGTCATCGTCGGTGGGGGTGGCGTGGATCCGGCCAGCGTGCGTGCAGGATCGGCGGTGCCGCTCCCGGCCGCTGCCTCCTCGTTGTCAGCGGCGGCCGGGGCGGCGCAGATCCAGTCGATGTGTGCGCAGGGCCGGCGGTGCCACTCCTGTTCGCCTCCTCATCGTCGTTGTCGCTTGAGGCCACCGCCGGAGCTTCGCGGGGTAAAGCGAGGGAGCCGCCGCCTTCGCCGTCGACCGCGCCGCCCGGCCGTCGCGAGGCCGGCCGAGGCGGATCTCCGCGCCCGATGCCGAGCCGCGTGGTGCCGCCTGCCACGCTCACCGCCATCTGCGCCCGCTGCTGAGCCGCGCGGTGCCCTGCCGCTGTTCTTGCCCACCGCCGGCCGCGCTGGCCGCATCGACCGGAGAGGAGAATATGAGAGAGGAAACAGATTGAGAGAGTGAGAGAGAGGAGACAGAGTGAGAGAGGAGAGAGAGGATAACGATGAGAGAACTTTTATGGTGTTTGCATTCTTAAAAGGGTAAAGATCCAACGGTCAGGTACCACGTTAAAGGTATTTAAGTATTGATATATGTACTTAGGTACTAAGGGTAAAAATATAGTTTCGCTAGTAGAGTGAAAATGGTAAAATTGTCCTCCAAATTATAATAGGTACCGCAAAGGTACAACCGTATGCGTTAACATCTACACGGTTTCAGCGCTATATGTGTTTTATTTGTGCCATTTTCTCTTTTGCGTGTTTTCTTGTAGATTTACGTTGTGTTTGAACTAAGTCGTTTACCGGCACTAAGTTCAATCAAATATTGTCTCATGTTCAAACGCTCGTCTATGCCAAAAGCTTCTTCTTAGACCGTGCCTCCTTGTGGCTGCACCCGTTCAAACTCTAGAAGAACACAATAGGAGGAGATCTAGTTTTAGTCCCTTATGCAAGGAATTTCTAAACTACATAAATAACTAATCAAATGCGTAAATAATCAAAGGGCAACTTATGAATACGCTTGCCTAGCCGTCGATCGGCCCCGTCTCCTCTTCAACCCTCAATCATACTGGCGATTCTCCCTCTGTCAACCTCCGGTGAAAAGGTTCAAACCCTGGGACACACATGAAGCAAAGGGAGAGAAGAAAGGAGACGCGAATGTTACGTTCTAATGAATCGCTAAATCAACGGAGTAGCCTGATTTACCTTTTTCTCTACAACGATACCGAGATCTACGATGATATAACGATCAATGGTTGGAAATATTCAATTCACATAAAAAAACTCATGGTTTACTAGCTAATTACTCAACTGCCATCTTGTTACAATAATTTTATTCCCTACCTTGCCCTTTTGCTGATGAACGGTGCAGATTATTCCATCTCCAAGTATCTCTAAGTACCTCGCAAACACCGTAAAAAGTCTCTAAGGATTAGAATAGGTGGATAAGGATGAAATTTTAAAGTGTTGAGGGATAGGGGATGAACGATAGACTTGTAGGTAGGCCTTTAAGAGGCCTCTTAGCACATGACACGAAAATGGGAGACCGATTTTTACATACGCACATGAAAATGGTCCATCTACGATCTAAATAGCTCCTCCTCCTCCAGTAAAATCGTTTTTGTACTGGTGATTCTTGTGCGTTGGAGCCAAGCATCAAGCCCAGCTTCCAATCGTTGCATTACTGTGGGGTAAACACAGCTGTGGCCTGTGGGAGGCTCCCTGTGCCGCAGGCATGAATGCATGATGAGAGGTCTTCTTCAGAAAAGCCAGTCAAGGTCATCCGCGCTTGCGCCGGCCTATCTAAAGTTCCAGTTAGCCATGGAGAAGCAGGATGGCGTCGAGTCACCGGCTCACCGCTACTCGCTCGTCAGCACACTGGAAGCGGATTGAGCAAGCTTGATCTCTGCCAGTGCCCATCCACGAGCTCAAGCTAAGTCTCTATACCGATGCCACCAACCGGCTTGACCTCGCCCATTAGCCATGTTGTCCAATCTTATTAGAGATTTACTTCGGTCCAACAAAAAAGTAACTCGAGATATATACTGATACCTCACGGTACCAAATCGTTTTTGATTGTTGGATTTAGACATTATTAGATCCAACGATCGAAAACGATTTACTTTTTATTGAACTGGAGTAAATCTCTTATGATTAACAAGTAAATCTCTTGCAGGTTGGTTATCTTTTATCTTTGATTGATTGATAGTATGAATCACAGAGTGAGATCCGTCGTGTAGTAATTGCGGCTGACATGACTAAGGATCCATGTCATTGAATGGCAAGTAGCCACGGCTGCAGATAGCAGTTTTAATTTCTAAAATAGAGAATTAAAAAAAATACATGTTCCCCGTGTAGAACGTGCATTAATTAGTGGTGCTATAATCCTACATCGCAAGAGATTAAAGAAAATGAAAGACATCGATCGCATGCGCCGTTGGCCGCACGTCGCCGTCTCGCAGACAAAAACAAATTCAGGTTAAATAACGTAATTCCTCCGACGTAGCTAATCAAGTAATGCCATGTTTTACTTCATCGTGTCACAAACCTTGTGGTGCACATGTTGCCAACAAGCACAGCACTAGCAATTATCGATCGTGTCGGTCTTAGTTTGGGTTAAATTGTTAGAGCAAGTATAACTATAAGCCTACTATAAACTTATGTGAAGAAGAGAGATAACAAAAAATTAAGAATGTTGGCTCTCATGTAAGAGCTAGCTTAACACAAGCTCCTAGATAAATACATTCAATGCATAGGTGAGAGATAGAGAGAGAAAAAGAAAGTTGTAGCCAACCTTATAGCTAATCCATTATATATGTTGACTTTAAGATGGGTTAATAGTAGGAAGTGAGCTCTACTATTATCCTTGCTCTTATGCTTCTTTAAGCTGTCATGCTTGCACTAATCCTTTGTTAAAAAAAAGAGATTTAATGGGGGAAGATGTTTCTCTAAACATTTTAAAAAAAAATTATGGGCGTGTTAAGAATTAAGCATGGAATATCAAGATTGAAATTACACATCCCTTGTCACTGCACTATCAAGTGCAGTTGGGATTTTTTTTATGAGATAATTATATAGTTGGGATTAAGCTAATGGTGTAGGTGGACTATCCGCACATGGGCACATGGAAGCGCATGGAGAGGTTGGTTGGAGTCAGAATGGATGATCATCATGTCAATTTCAGTCGCGCAAACGTCAACACGGAGCAACCAATTGAGGGTTTCCCGCTGCGCCTTATCCATGTTGATAAAACAAAGACTATAAATATTCATTCCTTTTATAAATAATTGTCGGTCTTGGCTTTAAGTTAGATGAATTTTAACATTATTTTTATGGTGTCAAAGCGAATATATATAATTTGAATATAAAATAACTTCAGTTATAAATCTAATAATATAACTTTAATACCATATAGTTAGGTGCGAAAGGGTATATAGCCTAGTGGTTATAAGAGCCTCAGTAGCACCTCAGGTTATGGGTTTGACTCCCCATGTGATGAGGACATCCTCCACTATTACCCGCTGGCAAAGACGTTAAAGTTAGGCGGCGACCGTATGAGCATCTGAATAATCCCACCTTGCTTAGCTTGGGAGGAGGAAGCCACCTTAAAAGGAAGAGCCACCCTTTCTCTATTGGACTAGTCTTTTAGAGAGATTTGGCATTTCCCCGAGTGGGTGTGCCTATGAACTGTTGGGGTCCGGACAACCTTAAGTTATTGGGCGCACTCACTGGTAGGCGACACCCCATGGGAGCAATTTTCCATTTTCCAGAATTTAACGACTTTGTGCTCTCAGTGGTAGGCGACACCCCATGGGAGCAATTTTCCATTTTCCAGGATTTAACGACTTTGTGCTCTCAGTGGTAGGCGACACCCCATGGGAGCAATTTTCCATTTTCCAGGATTTAACAGCTTTGTGCTCTCAGTGGTAGGCGACACCCCATGGGAGTGAATTTTCCATTTTCCGACATCCCATGGGAGTGAATTTTCCATTTTCCGACATCCCATGGGAGTGAATTTTCCATTTTCCAGGATTGACTTCCTATGGGAGCGAATTTTTCATTTTTCAGGATTTAATGACTTTGTGCTTTCAATGAGAGGTGACACCCCATGGGAGCGAATTTTTTAAGATTTAACGGCTTTGTTCTTTTAGTGGTAGGCGATGTACTTGCTTACATTGTGAGTGTCTGCATTGTACTGTGTAATTCTTAAAAAAAAACCATATAGTTAGATCATTCAAAGCTCATAGGGATAGGGTTTGCGTACGTGCATTCATAGGGGTGAGTGTGTTTGTGTTGTGAGTGTCTGTGTTATTCTGTGTAATTCTCAAAAGAAAATACCAAATAGTTAGATCATTCAAAGAAATATTATCTGTGGACGCGGGATTTAGTTGTAGCTTGATCTGCGTAACGTCAATTTCCATAAGACACTTTCAGTGTTTATTCCGATATTTGATTTGGATTTCTAACGATGTGTGGTTGGGTTTCAAGTTTCGACTCCCTCTTTCTTTTGCAGATAATATGGTCAAACTTCAAAAAAAAATCATGAGAAAAGATCGAGGTAGCAACAGGACAACCGACAAATGGTATGACATTTGGTCATTATCGTGGCATGGGAAATGAAAATGATATAACTCACCATCATCCTTAAAGATGAAAGAGGAGAGGAGGATATCTCATCTCTATCATATCTCATCTCTAGTTTCTATCTATCTATCTTCTATCTATCTATTATATCCTAAAAGTCCGTTAAACATCCTATAAACGCTCTCAAACCGTCACATAGCACTCCTACAATTGTTCCTACGCCACCACGTGGCATTTAATCATCTAGCCATCGATTTTCACTAATATACCGTGGACCCATTATTTTCGATTTATTTCTCTAAATAGAAAGAGATAAAAGGAAGGGCCCGCATAGCATTCGCCTGTTGCGAACGTCTCCGATCCATCGGATCCCCGTTACCTAATTAGCGTGTAATTAGCACTCGTCAGTTAGTACTGTGTAATTAGCTGTTATTAAGAAATTTCAGCTCCATGCATACAAAAGTAGCAAGCCCACCATATTTAGTGTGGTATTTTTTTCAGTATTTAATAGCAACACATTATATTCAATAATTTATATCCTAAATTTTAAACATGCCATTCAGATTAAAGCCCTATTCAAAAGATAAAAAAAATCTCTGCTCATAAACTTTGTACAAAAACAATCCTTTATATCCATAAACTTTACATGGCAAAAAAATTCTATTAGGAAACTTTCTTCGGTAATTAAAAAAAATCAACTCATGGAATTCAAAAAATAAAAAAATGTAAGATTAAAAAAAATCCATTCACAAACTTTCTACGGAAAATGTTTATATTCATAAACTTTAGGAAACTTTCTACAGCAATTAAATATTTATTAATAGGACTTTAAAAACTATACACAAAATGCACCATTTTATTATATGATAAAATCACTAAATAAGTAGAAATTATAATTATGACTACTACATGCGCATGCAAAATTATTTTATATACCGAAACATGCATGTATTTCCAGCTTGAAAGGAAGGGACATGTATATATATTTTTTCAGATCAGATAGACTTGCAAGCACTCTTCTAGAATGAGCCCAGCCGACGTGTCCGTTCGTGCAAACTCCTTCTCGCACACGTTCGCGCAACAGCCATCTCGGCCCGCATATCCCACCCCCTCCCATCCAGTACATATGCTTGCGTAAGTATGTGCCTCCCCTATATATTTTTTTTTCTTCTATTTTCCTTTTTAGTTAGGGTGTGTTTAGTTCACGTTAAAATTGAAAGTTTGGTTGAAATTGGAATGATGTGACGGAAAAGTTGGAAAATTGTGTGTTGTAAAGTTTTGATGTGATGGAAAAGTTAGAAGTTTGAAGAAAAAGTTGGTAACTAAACTCGGCCTAGATGGAATAAATATTTTATGATTTATACACCGCCACATAGTACTTCTACAATCGCTCCTACGCTGCCACGTGGCATTTAATCATCTAGCCGTTAATTTTCACTAATATACTGTGGACCCATTATTTTCTAGCATTAGATTTATTTATCCAAATAGAAAGGGATAAAAAGAAGGACCCGCATATCCCACCCTCCCGTCCAATAGGTATGCTTGCGTATGTACCTTCCCTATATATTTCCTTTCTCTTCTATTTTCCTTTTTAGTTGGATGGAAATAAATATTTTATGATTTATACAAATACAAAATGATAAAAAAAAGGGTCAGTATACCCTCCCTACCTGTCCAGTATGCATTACCTGTCCAGTATGCATGTGTACTTACCTCTTCCACATATCGTTTTCCTCTTTTAGTTACATGGAAAAAATATTTTATGATAACAAATTTTAAACAATTATATTATCTAAATCATATAGATAATTTTTATTTGTGCACACTATTAGATTATTTACTATAAAATTTAAAATTAAAAATCCAAATTAACTATATTATTAAACAAATTCATTATTTTAGTCATATATATTCTACGAACTATAGCTTTTGTTCACTAATCCATATATATTTAAAAAAAAATCATAATAGATTTTAAACCTTCTGATTGAACCTAACCATTTGGACTACGCTCACTTCATTATGTTGGATATAAAAACAAACATAATTTTTAAGCTACATTTTTTAAATAGTCCTATGCTTTTTAAACTCGTAGAACCATTATTTCTAACCGTTAGATCTATCTTATATATAAAAAAGTGTTTATTCATGGACATTTCAAAAATATTATTGTGCAATGATACTTCGTTGTTTTTTTAGCAGAATAATACTTCGTTGTTATCGTATTCCTACTAGGTTGCGTGGAGTCTCTCATCCACACTACATGAAATGTTCATAGATAGATCGCCTCTCAAAATATATCAAATCATATTAGGCTATATAAACCCATGTATTTCGTGGAGCTTCATGTCCCACCCAATACATCTTTTAACATATTATGATAATAAATTATAAAATTAAAAAAATAAAAACACCTTATTTTTATTTTACACTTACTTTACTTTCGTTAACATATTTTCTAAAGAAAATAAATCTACCTTCTTTTGAAATGATGAAGAAGATTATAAATAATTGCTTATAGATATTACTTATATATGATATAATATAAAGGTAATAGGTTAAAATACTATTAAACAATTAATTAATGCTGACAAAAAAAACAATTTATGGAGAAATCGTGGTAGATGTTCTCCAATTAATATCTCGCTTTTATAAATACCTCAAACTTAGTATACGACGTATGCCCGCGCGAATGCGCGGGCTACCTGCCTAGTTCATATTAGTGACACATCCAATATTTTTTATAATCCAAGTATATCCATTTCTGATAAATCACTTGCATTTTCCGATAACGATGAGAATTTAGGGATGGGCGTAGTTTATCATATATGGTTATTACTGTTGGGATACGCGTAGGCTACTATAGCATAAATCAAAATTTTCAATCGCTTAAACCAGGAACCATGCAAGTATTAGATCATAGATCGTTACCACTCGACGCGCTGTGCAGCGGAAGAAGACGCTGAGAAGTCGAAGGAACTCTCACGAAGTAGCGCGCGTCGATGTAGAGGAAGTAGTCGATCGCACCGGCTCGACCTTCTCGTCCTCGTGCGTTCTCCTCGCCGTACTCCCACGCCGATCAGCACCGCAAACCAGCGGCGCCTCTACCGGTATCCACACGTACAGGGACGGAACGCCACGCGCAGATGTGCTAGCACCCGCGCGCGGCTAGGGTTTTGCTCGGGGAGGGAAGTGACGGCTAGGGTTTCTCACGTGATACAATGCCTCCGCCGGTCACACCCCTCACGAATATATAGGATCCATCACTCGGGCCTCCAAGGCCCGTAGGACTCCTATTCGGATCCCTATCCGAAGTAAGCTCATAAGGGATCTCCATCCAATCCCCTTATTCCGGCCCATTAAGCGTGCGACCTTGTAGGTTCATATATACTCGGCTGTAACCCAAAAACTTCTTTTCGGTCCACGCGTCAACAGCGGTCCCTAGCAGAACGTATTGACCTACCGGGCATATATAAAGTTCATATCGGCTGAACCTCTAGTGTATACTTGTATGAACCCCTTTGCCTCACGATATCGATTAAGCTCAAGGCTGGATATGTGCCATCCTCTAATAGCTCAATCATTCACTCGAACCTGTTGATAGATTATATAACTTGTGATTGACTCCTCAATCACCTTTGGCATGGCTATGCACTTCCATAATCTACAGCATCGAGGGGCCCAGAGATATCTCTCCATAGAAGGGGCAAATCCTATCTTGATTATTCATATCCCACTACATGTTTCATAGCATACCCGAAAACTACTTTTATAGCTACCCATTTACGGAGTAGCGTTTAGCAGTCCCTAAGTAAGCTACTACACATGTTGAGAACCATGATAATCTCAGGTCTAAGGATTCAACACCAACACTAAATGAGATCACTAATGACACAACACATATGGCTCTTCCAGTGTCTCATGTTGGGTCTATCCAACAACATGTTCACCAACATGTGTCCACATTATTAATTTGGTATCTCTATACCATGATCCATGAGACATGACCATCAATTAATACATGTGCTGATCATATAAACATATTTGTTCCACATATGATATTTGATCAGGGATCATTTAGAAATAGTAACAAACAACATAAAGAGTCTCAGGAAAGAATCACATATTCATTAACCAATAAGGAGTTATCTATTTCAAGGAACAATGTCGGATAAATATGTAAACATAGTATGTGATACAATCATCTCTATGATTGCCTCTAGGGCATATCACTAACAGTCTCCCACTTGCACTAGAGTCAATCATGAATGTATCTTATACCCATTGCCCTAGTGTGTGCCTCATGCTTAGGCTGAGGGAGTGGCTTTGTCAACGGATCTGCAACATTCAAATCCGTATGTATTTTGCATATCTTCACATCTCCTCTACCCACTATCTCGCGAATGAGGTGATACCGCCGTAAAATGTGTTTGGACTTTTGATGCGATCTAGGCTCCTTGGCTTGTGCAATGGCACCACTATTATCGCAATAGAGGTCCATAGGGCTAGAAGCACTAGTCATCACACCTAGTTGAGAAACGAATTTCTTTATCCAAACAGCCTCCTTTGCTGCTTCAGAAGCGGCAATATATTCGGCTTCTGTTGTAGAATCAGCCACTGTATCTTGCTTGGAACTCTTCCAACTCACAGCGCCTCCATTTAGGCAGAACACAAATTCAGAGTGCGATCTAAAATCATCTTTGTCGGTTTGGAAGCTTGCGTTAGTGTAACCATTTACAACGAGCTCTTCCTGTCTTGCATAGACTAGGAACATATCCTTAGTTCTTCTCAAGTACTTCAGGATATTCTTTACAGCTATCCAGTGACTCTCACCTGGATCTGATTGGTATCGGCTTGTTGCACTAAGTGCATATGAAACATCTAGACGTGTACATAGCATAGCATACATGATGGATCCAATTGCCGAGGCATATGGAATCACACTCATCTTGTTTCGCTCATCAGTCGTTTGAGGACACTGATTCTTGCCAAGATTAATGCCATGTGACATCGGTAAGAAACCTTTCTTAGAATCTTGCATGTTGAACCTCTTCAACACCTTGTCAATGTATGTACTCTGGCTTAATCCAATTAGCCTCTTTGATCTATCTCTACAGATCCTTATGCCTAGAATATATGCTGCTTCCCCTAAGTCGTTCATTGAAAAACTATTTTTCAACGATGTCTTAATGGATTCAAGGAAAGGAAAATCGTTCCCAATCAATAATATGTCATTTACATATAGGATTAGAAACACCAGTGCGCTCCCACTAATCTTCTTGTATACACAAGACTCCTCTTCATTTTTGACAAAGCCCAACGCCTTGACTACTTCGTCAAAACGAATATTCCAACTCCGAGATGCTTGCTTCAACCCATAAATGGATTTCTGCAATTTGCATATCTTTTTAGCTGATTGTGGATCAACAAATCCCTTGGGTTGTGTCATGTACACATCCTCATCGAGATTTCCATTGAGGAAAGCTGTTTTGACATCCATTTGCCATATCTCATAATCGAAATAGGCAGCAATCGCTAAAACAATCTGAATAGATTTTAGCATGGCGACTGGTTAGAAAGTTTCATCATAATCAACACCTTGAATTTGTCTGAAACCTTTCGCCACCAATCGTGCCTTGTAGATGTGAACATTTCCATCTACATCTGTCTTTCTCTTAAAACCCATTTGCACTCAATGGCTTTTACACCATCAGGTGGATCAACCAAGTTCCAAACTTGATTGACATGCATAGATTCTATTTCGGATTTCATGGCTTCAAGCCATTTCTCAGAGTCTGGTCCCACCATTGCTTCCTCATAGGTAGTAGGTTCATCATTGTCTAACAACAATATATCACGTTGTCCTGTAGTTAACAACGCATACCTCGCAGGTGTATGCCGTATCCTATCGGACCTTCATGAAGCCGGTGCTTCCACAACTGGTTCAACAACAACTTGTTCAACCTATTGAACAATATTTTGCTCAGCTTGTGGTTGTGTGGACGTTGAAGCATTTTCCGGTGTTTCCTAAATTTCTTCAAGTCGCACCATGCTCCCACTATCCTTTCTTGAAATAAACTCTTTTTCCAAGAAAACACCGTGTCAAGCGACAAACACTTTGCCCTCTTCCCGATTATAAAAATAATATCCTTTCATTTCCTTAGGATACCCCACAAAGAAGCATTTATCTGATTTAGGTGTGAGTTTGTCCGATTGCAAACATTTTACATAGACCTCACAACCCCAAATCTTTAGGAAAGACAAACTGGGACGCTTCCCAGTCCATATCTCATATGGTGTCTTATCCACTGATTTTGATGGAACCCTGTTTAGTGTGAACGCAGCTGTCTCTAAAGCGTAACCCCAAAAGCTTAGCGGCAGATCAGTTTGGCTCATCATTGATCGCACCATGTCCAACAATGTACGATTCCTTCGTTCAGACACCCCATTCCACTGAGGCGTTCCTGGCGGAGTGAGTTGTGGAACAATTCCACATTCCTTTAGATGATTGCCAAATTCTAGGCTCAAGTACTCTCCACCACGATCAGATCGTAGATACTTGATTGTCTTGCCCAAATGATTTTGTACCTCATTCTGAAATTCCTTGAACTTTTCAAAGGACTCAGACTTATGCCCCATTAAGTAGACATAACCATATCTACTAAAGTCATCGGTAAAGGTAATAAAGTACCCAAAACTACCTCTGGCAGTTTAGCTCATTTGTCCACATACATCAGTATGTACTAGTCCCAATAGTTCACTTGCCCTTTCACTTTGACTCATGAAAGGTGCTTTTGTCATTTTGCCAAGTAAACAAGATTCACATGTTTCAAATGATTCAAAATCAAACGAGTGTAGAAGTCCATCTTTGTGAAGCTTCTCCATGCGTTTCTCATTTATATGACCCAAGCGACAATACCAAATAAAAGTGGGATTCAAATCATTAGGACGTTACCTTTTTGCATTAATGTTATAGACTGAACATCCATCAAGATTCACAATGTATAAGCCATTCATCATGGGTGCATGGAAATAGAAAATGTCATTATAATAGACTGAACAACCATTGTCTACAGATCTAAAACCATAACTCTCTGCTTGCAAACAAGAAGCAGAGATAACGTTCTTACACAAAGCTGGAATGCAATAACAATTATTTAACTCCAAAACTAATCCTGACGGTAAAGATAATGGCATAGTGCCGACCGCAACAGCAGCAACTCTTGGTCCATTGCCCACGCGAATATCCACTTCGCCTCTTGCTAAGCTCCTACTTCTTTTCAGCCCCTGCAACGATTTGCATATCTGAGCAACTGACCCGGTATCAAATACCCAAGAATCAGTAGAGGAAGTAGCAAGATTAATTTCTATAACATTAATACTTGAGGTGGAACTCTTTCCATCCTGCTGCTTCTGCTTGAGCTGCTCTAGGTATTTCTTACAGTTTCTCTTCCAATGCCCTGTCTCCTTGCAAAAGAAGCACTCTGCGGTCCTTAGTGGGCCCTGTCTTTTGAACCTTGGTCTTAAAGTTGCTAGTACTCGTGATCTCATCAGAGTTTAGCTTTCTCTTTTGACCACTCTTCTTGTTGTTGGGCTTGCGCTTATGCATAACCATCACATGGTTGGAGTTTTTCTTAATGCTTTCCTCAGCAGTCTTTAGCATCCCATGCAATTCTGCCAAGGTCCTGTTGTTGACAGAAAACACGTGGCTTAGGAGATCTGCTTAACTCCAGTGCAGGTCCAAAGCTCGCCTTCGGATGTATTAGCGTGCCAGTTGATTTGATCCTGTAATCAACAAGAAATAGAAGCAAGGAAACCATGGTTAAATCAATAAATGATAGCCGATCGGCTAGATGCCGATGACATCATTTATCTTTGGGTCGATGTCATCAGTGTATCGATCGGCAATCATGAATAAGTAAAGAAGAACTAAATCTACTCGATCGGCTGTAAATATTAACGATATATACTCCTTATATTGATGTATATTTAAATCAAGTGATTGGGATAGATCAGCCATCATGCCGAGACAGTATAAATCACGAAGATCGAAATATACATCAATAACAGGACTATATATGTTTATAGCGTAGCCGATCATATAGATCTAGCGTGTATCGGCTAATACTCCGATACTACTCTATATCAGGATATTTAAGCAAGTATAATATATCAAACAAAAGCTGAACATATTTAGATACAGCAATATCTTGATATAAAGGGCGTATTTAGCATATCAATGAGACATATAGAATAAATATGACTAAATCAGATACGATCGGCTGAAACTCCGATACTATTCTAATCGGCAACTAGAAGGCAGGCTAGAGATCGATATTCTAAACACAACTTAATAGATCAAACTCAACTGATGCAGCATTAAGTATGAAAAGAAGAACGATATCTAGACAATCAAGCCGCTAGAAGTTCCATAGAATGGTAGATATCTTATATAATCTAGATCAACGTCAAGATCTAACCTAATCGGCTGCTTTCTGCATACAGATATTGGCCGATTATAGACTAGATGGCGATATTGCTAGAGATTATGTAAGATATATGATAACTTGACGAATTACATAAATAAGATTAGAGTGTCATGAAGATGGAAGCACTAATCCTAAGAACGCAATCTATCATAAGGAATTTTATCTCTTATTGAAGATCGAAATCGATGCAGCCCAACCCGAAAGCAAGAACTCGTCGAAACAAAACTAAAGCAAAAAGGGTGGCGATGCGCCGAGATTGTATTGAACATGTGTGTTCAAAAATTACATAGGGCTTGGGGTCTATTTATACCCGAGAATTACAAGATATGCCCATACCGGACACGACCATTATCTCTAACAAACTCTAAGATACTGTAAGTCTTTGCGGCAAACTTTTGCCCACATTTATCTATAAGGAATTTACATAAAATATCCTAATTAATAGATACAATTGCCTTCCCAGGACTCTATCCATGCGTGGCAATCATCTTGAAGTACATTAACTTGAACAGATGCAGCGTATAAGTCGTATTGTCGGAATCGGCTACATCGGCTTACCTAACCCGACTCAGACCCAGCCGATCTTATCGTAGCCAATCTGGACTTCAGCCGATTCCTGCTCTGTTTTCAAACTTGATCTCCG
The DNA here is from genome assembly GCF_000147395.1 of Oryza glaberrima. NCBI lineage: Eukaryota > Viridiplantae > Streptophyta > Magnoliopsida > Poales > Poaceae > Oryza > Oryza glaberrima. The sequence goes on from NC_068326.1 coordinate 13,709,820, forward strand.
CCTCCGACTCCGCTTTGATCAAATCCTCTTTCCTGACATAGATGCTACCAAATTTAGCTGTTAACACATGCCCCCCAAGTCCGGGATATTCGATAATGTTCCGGATTTGCTGTATGCCGACTCCGAGCGAGTTTCGCACTCCGCCGCTTTTTATCGTTATTCCAGCGCTTTAAATACTAACCGTTACCCCCGAGAAATCTCACGCCGTGACTTCTGTTTTCACCGCTCAAGCGAAACCTTTTCTCTCTCTTCTTCGGCGATTCCTCCGGCGCAAAGGTGATTCCTAGGCGGCTTCCTCTTCGACGAGATCTCCGCCCGCGGCCATGTCGTCCTCCGCCAGCCCATCTGGTGCGCTAACAGCCGAGTATGCTGAGGTAAGTTCTCATCGGCTAAATCCCCTTCTTTAGCAGCAGATTGATCTTCTCTTATCTCATATCGCTTTCCCTCTTTTGGTTGCTTCAAATTTGTAGCATCTTTCTTACCAAGTCGCAATTCCCAGTCTGACGCATGAAAATCACTACTTTCTCGGCCCAATCGGCAATCCTGACCCCACCGAGTTCATTGTTGGTGAAACCAATAGAATCCCCTTTAGATTAACCAACCCAGATCTAGGTCACTGGAAGAATACTTTCAAGTCTTGGCCATCTCTAGAGAAAGTTCCACCAGAAAATAGCTGGACCACATGGTTCAAACGTGTATCAGCCAGCAAGAGGGTTCACTGGGATGAAATTGGAATCAACCAAGCACTTGACCTTACTATAGCAAACTCAGCCAAAGATGAACCCCTAATGGTAGCCGCTTCTTACTTCTGGTCAAACACTACTAATGCTTTTCTGTTCAATCAAGGGTCGATGACTCCAACCCTCATAGATATCAGTATGATCACAGGCCTGGATGTCACCTCATCGGCCAACCATATGAGTTTGAACACAAAGAACCAATATGACTTCAAAACCAAAAGCATAGGGGGTTGGTCAGGCTATGTGGCAGCATACATGGGCCAGGGCTCGGTCACCCCTCGAGAACATGTGGCCTTTCTATTAATGTGGCTAGAAAAATTTCTTTCCTGTGGATCAAGTTGCGGCCCCACAACCAACTAGCAATTTCTGGCTGAAGCTCTAGAAACAAAGAGACAATTCCCCTTGGGCAAAATTCTCCTCGGCTATCTATACCAGATGTTGAGCAATGCATCGGCTAAGATAGCAGTCGGCTCAGTAGTTGGAGCAGGTGGACCCTGGTGGCTGCTACAAACCTGGTTAAACCTGATAGTCATGAAGGTTGTCAATCGGCCATCCGTATCAGAAGCTGAGTTCCCAAGACTAGAGCCGATTGTAGATGATGATGGAGAAGAGCGTACTCATCGGAGATGCACATCATACGGAGAATACGCTTCCACACCAACTGATGCCGGAGCTAAACTATCGGCTGAACTGCTCAAGGATTGGTTTTGTAGCTTCTATGAAGGCTTTCAAAAAGATGCTAGAGTCTGGTTCCTTTATGAAGACTCTGCACAACTTGAGCACCCAGTGGACTTCAAATTTGAAGACATCAACCATGAAGTATACCAATCATCCAGGGAAATCTTCTCGGCTGCAATCAACCCATGCATCCTTCCTGTTGGCATTCATCAAGGAAGAAACATCCAAGCTTCTTATGAATTCTATCATCCAATAAGTTCAGCTAGACAACTCGGAATGGGCCAACTCCCAATCGGCTTATTCTTTGCTGACAAGATCCAATGCCGAGGAGGGATTTCATCAACCCTGATGATGGATCGGCTGCTTAGCCTTCAAGGACCCCCTCTGGGCAGTATTGACAACATAGAACTGGCAACATTCAGAAGCAAAAGCTTTGACAGGTGGTGGGGTGAATGGAAACTGCATTTATTCCACCAACCAGCTTCAATGTATATGACAGATCTCTTTCCAGATGTTGTCCCTCAAGTAAGTCTCCAACTTTGCTCAATTTTAGTTAAATAACTGTCTGGCCGATTAATCTCAACTAATTGTCCTTTTGATTTGCAAACAACAGAATCTTCCCCTCCTCATCAAAGCAACAGTGGCAAAGACATCCAATATGCCCCAGATTTAATTCCTAACGGGGGTGGGCTATCTCCTCCAGTTATTGGCTATGATGCCCCCAAGACCTCAGCTCTTCTTCAAGGGCTCGTCAGAGAACCAGCCGATGCCGGCAAAAAGAGGAAAATCAGATTGTCGGCTGTAAGCATCGTAGCCCCAATTAAGAAGAAGAAGACAAAGAAAACCAAGCCAGCGGATGATCTGCCTACCCTAGATCCATCCATCGAACAAACTCTGGATGAAGAGGTAATTGAAGACGAGGTTGATCAGGCCGCAGCCGAGGTAAGTGATACTGAAAGAACACCATCGGCTTTGCCTAAGCAAACCTCTCCAACTCCTTCTGCTCCGGCTCACTTCTCAAGGGTAAGTGTTTCTCGTTAATCCCTTTCGTGATTATTTTGTCTTATAGCCGATCATTCCCAAGTCTTATAATTGTAGAAAAAGAAGACTGCGGTGAAGAAGAAATCGGCTGCAACAACATCTAAACCAGCTCCACCAGTAAGATAATTTTAACTTTCATTAATTAATTTTTAGCCGATTCTATCTGACACTTGTTTCCTTTCAGCCTTCACCTCCTCCTTCTCCTCCTGTTCAACAATCATCAAGTGATCAGACCCCTTCAGCTGCGGGAAGTCATCACGTCGAGGAAGAAGAACCACCAGCTGCTCCTGCTATCCCAGTAAGTTTCTTTTATCATAACAAGCATTGAAATCGGCTATAATTGTTTAACCTCTAATCTGCTTCTAAATTCTCACTGCAGGTATTAGCCGATCTTTTCTCTTTTGACATCAGAGACTACCTTGATGAAGGAGAAGAAGATACCACAAGCAAAGCCTTGGCTCCTTTATCTGATGATGTGAAGAAAATTCTAGGAAGCATTTTAGATCGGCTAGAAGCATCATCGCTAGATAGCTTGGTGGTTGACTGTGACTCAATTAGGGCTCGGCTACACGAGATTCATGCTTTAATCCCAGATGAGTTAGTCGATATCCTTACTCTAGCCGTTTACCTTGAACAACACCAATTCAAACTGGAGAAAGCCAAGTTAAGACTGGCCGAACGGCAAGAACGCAAGGATATTGAGGCCACTATCCAAGCTAACCGACAACTTGTGCATGAAGAGAAGTCCAAGCTTGACCAATTATCTAAAGGCCCAATCAAGTCTAACATTGATCGGCTTGAGGCTCGCAAGATTGAACTCTTAGCACAACTTGAAGAATGTAACGCTGAGCTGGATATGGAACACAAGAAACTAGCCAATCTCCACAAATCTATGGAAGAACAGAAAGCAAGACTCAAATCGGCTATCAAGCATGTTGCTGAACTGACCAAGTCCTTGAAGGTTATCCCTGGAACCGATGCTCAAGATGCCCAAGCCATAGAAGAAGTAGAGCAAATTAGGCAGAAGGCTATATCGGCTATCCAACGATACTTATCTCAATAATCTACTTATCTCAATAATCTTTGTGTAATAGGACTTAGAATTTTTGTAATCGGCTAAAACATTCTGATACTTTACTGTTTGAACGATCCTTTGTGCCGATTAATATGACTTTGAAATTTGCAAAAAATTTTATACTGCATTTTGATATATATATATATATATATATATATATATATATATATATATATATATATATATATGCCCCCCTAGTTTTACAATGTCGAGAGCATTGATAAAATTATGAAACAACTAAGGGCGATATAACAATATCGGCCATTATACATCGGCAAACCACAACCGATTACACCATGAAAAACAACTAAGGGCGATATAACAACATCGGCCATCTCAAGGCGATGTAAGTACAGCGGCTATCATGCATCGGCAATAGTAGCCGATCATGCGTTAACCCAAACACTTGGGTAGTATTTCTTCAAATATTTGCCATTGAGCGCTCGCCCATAAACTTCACCGTCAAGCCCTTGCAACATATATACTCCCTTAGACACAACCTTATGAATATGGAACGGTCCTTCCCAATTCGGCGACCATTTGCCGAATTTACTATCACGAGTACCAATCGGCAAAATCAGCTTCCATACAAGTTCTCCTTCCGAAAAATCTTTAGGTACCACTTTCTTATTATAATGCCGAGCAACACGTTCCTTATCCCTAGTAACCTTCGCAAGGGCTCGCAATCGTGACTGAACCAAATCCTCCCTTTCATCAGCCATAAGATTGTAATACTCATCGGCTGTTAAATCGTTTTTCAACTCCGTTCGTCGAGAGCCGATTCTAACTTCGCATGGCAAAACAGCCTCATGACCATAAACAAGTTTGTAAGGGGGAACTTGGATCGATCCATGACAAGCCATCCTATAAGACCATAATGCTTCAGCCAATCGAGTATGCCATTGCCGAGGATAATCAGAAATTTTCCGCTTGATCAACTTAATAAAACTCTTATTAGACGCCTCGGCTTGCCCATTAGCTTGTGCATAATAAGGTGAAGAATTCAACAACTTGATACCCACGCTATCGGCAAACTGAACAAACTCATCAGACACGAAGATTGAACCTTGATCCGTAGTAATAGTTTGAGGAAGACCAAATCGGTAGATTATGTGTTCCTGAACAAATTGAATAGCATCCCCAGAATCAACTTTCTTCAAAGGAATCGCCTCTACCCACTTGGTGAAATAATCAGTTGCCACCAATATAAATTTATGCCCTTTACTCGATGGTGGGTTTATCATTCCGATCATATCAATTCCCCAACCTCTAAACGGCCATGGTTTAATAATAGGATTCATAGCCGACGCCGGTGCTCGCTGAATTGCTCCAAACTTATGACAATCCTAACATCCCTTATAATACCTGAAACAATCCTCCAGCATTGTCGGCCAAAAGTACCCTGCACGTCGAAGCAACCACTTCATCTTGTGAGCCGATTGATCAGTACCACAGATCTCTTCGTGAACTTCGCTGATTGCAACCTTAGCCTGATCGGCACTCAAGCACTTAAGTAATACCCCATCAATCGCCTGATAATAAAGCTCATCATCCAACAGTGTATACTTTAATACCTTATATCTTAATTTCCTAGAAGCCGATTGAGATGGATTGCTCAAATACTGATGCACATCATACCTCCAATCATTGGCTGACATTGCTGCAATTTCAATTTTAACATCATTGATCATTGGCTTATAACCCGATGCCCCTTGGGCCAAATCATTAGCTTCAAGATTTTGTTCTCGAGATATATGCTTCAAAGTAACCAGCCGAAACCCTTTCATTAGTTCCAGGCACTTCTCATTATAAACCATCAATGTATCGTTCTTGCATTCATATTCTCCTGCCAATTGGCTCATTATTAACAAGGAATCCCCCATGATTTCAATGGTATCGGCTTCAACTTCCTTGAGTAATTGCAACCCCTTGAGCACTGCTTCATACTCAGCCTAATTATTGGTCGCATATGGTTTAATACTATAAGCAAAGTCGAAACATGCCCCCATAGGGGAAATTATAACCAAGTCGATGCCACAACCATGAGTGCATACCGATCCATCAAAGAATAAAGTCCATGGCACTATCTCAACCGATCCGATTGAATCATCACAATGTTCTACAATAGAATCGGCTATAGCTTGTCCCTTAATCGCTTTTGGTGATTCATACCGAAGATCAAACTCAGTCAAGGAAAATATCCACTTTCCAACTCTTCCCTTTAATATTGGAGCCGATAGCATGTATCTAACTACATCGGCTTTGCATATAACAATGCACTCGTTAGATAGTAGATAATGCCTTAACCTTGTACACGAAAAATACAGACACAAGCATAACTTCTCCATAGGAGAATACCGAGTCTCAGCATCCAAGAGCCGTCGACTGAGATAAAACACAACTCACTCCTTCCCTTCCAATTCTTGAATCAGAACCGAGCCGATTGACTTCTCACCAGCCGATAAATATAACCTAAACGGTATTCCTTTCTGTGGAGGAATCAAAATAGGAGGAGAGCTGAGATACTCCTTAATATTATCCAAAGCCTTTTGCTGCTCTGCCCCCCAAGTAAATTGCTGATCGGCTTTCAATCTCAATAAGGGTGTAAAAGGTTCCAACCTTCCAGACAAATTAGAAATGAACCTTCTAACAAAATTTATCTTGCCGATCATCTCTTGTAGCTCTGTCTTATTTTCCGGGGGCTGGATCTTCCTGATCGCATTAACGCTCCTTTGGGTCACCTCGATCCCCCTTTCATGAACAAGAAATCCCAAAAACTGGTCAGCCGACACACCAAAAGCACATTTTGTCGAATTCATCTTCAAGCCATATTTTCTGGTTCTCTCAAAAACTTTGCTTAAATCGGCTATGTGGTCCTCCACTTCTTCAGATTTAACAACCACATCATCAATATAGACTTCAACCAACCAGCCGATTAAATCATGATATATATAATTCATGGCCCTTTGATATGTTGCTCCAACACTCTTCAAGCCGAAAGTCATGACGACCCATTCAAATAAGCTGATTGCACTGGGACATCTAAAAGCTGTCTTATGGATATCTTCCTCAGCCATAAAGATCTGATTATATCCTGCGTTCCCATCCATAAAACTCAAAATTTTGTTCCCTGATGCGGCATCAACCAGCTGATCGGCTACTGGCATTGGATATTCGTCCTTTGGTGTAGCTTTATTCAGATCTCGAAAATCAATGCACACCCTGACCTTGCCATTCTTTTTAATAACTGGAACTATGCTAGAGACACATTCAGCATATCGGCAGGGACGAATAAAACCAGCATCATACAATCGTTTAATCTCAGCCTTAACAGGTTTGAGCATATCGGCTTTACATCTCCTCGGAGGTTGCTGGCGTGGTCTAACCCCTGGCTTGATAGGTAGCCGATGTTCAACAATCGATCGGCTGAGTCCGGGCATCTCATAGTACTCCCAAGCGAAGCAATCTCTAAACTCTTTTAGGAGCTCTATCAGCTTGGTTCTAAACTCTGGAGACAAATTTTTGCTAATAAATGTCGACCTTGGCCGATCGCCCGGACCTATGTCTATTTCTTCCAAATCATCGGCCGACATAAAACCTTGACCTTGCTTGTCATCAAGATCATCTACTGTATCCTTAGCGTAGACATTCGAACCCTCCACGACGCCCTCAAAGTAATAGCTTGGGTTCTCCATCTTCGATTGGCTGTATATCAGAATCGGACACTTTTAGAAAATCTCCATCCCAGACTTTTCCAGATAAACAATCAAGGCCATCCATCTCCCAAAGGTCTAAATCAGCACTGGCAATATTAACTGACCTGACGGCTGGCACGATCTCTATCTTGTCGCCTTGCCATTGAATCAAGCATTGATGCATAGTCGAAGAGATGCAACAATTGGCATGAATTCAATCCCTTCCAAGCAACAAGCTGTATGAATCCTTCCCATCGATGACAAAAAACGTGGTAGGAATAGTCTTGCTGCCGACTGTCAGCTCCACATTTAGAACACCTTTGGTCTCCGATGGATTACCACCAAAGTCTTTGAGCACCATATTTGTCTTGATGAGATCCTCGGCGTTCCTACCCAGCTTCCTAAACGTAGCATAAGGCATCAAATTTACCGCGGCCCCACCATCGACCATCATCTTAGACATCGGCTTCCCATTGACGTAGCCATTTATATACAATGGCTTAAGATGCCGATTCTCTGTCCCCTCGGGTTTCTCGAACACTGCCGTTCTGGTGACATAACCAACTTAGCTGATTCCTCCTCTACTTCATCAATATCGACCTGATCGATCTCGAATTCAGCTGGCAATGTAAAAACCATGTTAATTGGTGCCGCTATAAAACTCTTTCCTTTTGCCAACCTCTTCACCTCGTCGGCTGCAACATCATCAGCTACTGGAACCTGATTCTTGACACGCCACTCCTGTCTTGGCTTTGGTTTCCTCAGCCGATGGTTGATTTCCTCTTCAACCTCCTGAAAATGCTCCCTGCTCCTCAATCTCTGGACCCTCCTTTTCTGATTCTTCGTGAAAATACCAGAAGGACACCATTGATTCTTCCTAATCACCTCATCCTCTTGGCCACGATCTTGATTCATCGGACCCAATCTTTGATGAACAGGGAGTCTTGCCTGTCTCAGCCGATTATCCCTATTATGTGATCGGCTTGAGCTCCCGATGATATCACTGCATCCAGGGCAGTTTTCAATAGATGGTAACCTCATCCCTTCATTGTAGCAGAATCTGAAGAACTCGCAATCCCAATGAGGATCAAAACCATCGTCGTATTCTTCATAACGCCTCTCCTGCTGCTTGAAAACCCTTTGCACGGGCCCTATCGTACTTCCTTTGATACTTGTTGATAATCTTAGCCGAATTTACTTGAAAACCCTTTGCACGGGCCCTATCGGCTGCTTGACCAGCTGTATGCACCATATTAACAGGAAAAGGATTCCCATTGACCTTCATCGGCTTCTTGGAATCATCAAACCTGATCTTTCCCCCTTCAATGGCAACCTGGATTTGCTGTCTAAAGACCTTACAATCGTTAGTAGAATGAGACTCAGAATTATGCCATTTGCAATATCTCTTCTTGCCTAATTCCTCAGCCGATGGGATCGTATGACCAGCAGGAAGCTGAATCTGCTTTTCTCGGAGTAGTAAATCAAAAATCTTGTCAGCTTTGGTGATATCAAAGTCATAATTTTCCTCTTTTCCAGGACTTTTTACCCATTGGCATGGTATGACCTTTTTGCTCCTCACCCATTCGGCTGCAGCTATCTCAGAATCATCTTCTTCATCATCCGACTCATACATATATGGACAAACATGATTAACCTTCTTAGAGCTTTTCCTAACTTCCGCTGAACTATGCTCATGCAAGGTCACCTTCTATATCAGATGCGATAAGCTATCGAAGTCTTCGGACGAGAATTTCTCCCTGATTAGAGGAATCATACCCTGGAAGGCCAGATCGGCTAACCGAGCATCGATCAAACTCAAGCTAAAGCACTTGTTCCTCATCTCCCTGAACCTCTGAATATACTCGTGTACGGGTTCATCATGCCGCTGCTTGTTCGCTGTCAAATCGGACAACTTCATCTCATGGACCCCACTGTAGAAATAGCTGTGAAATTGCTTCTCCAAATTGTCCCAACTATTGATCGACCCATATGGCAAAGAGGAAAACCAAGTAAAAGCTGATCCAGACAGAGATAACCGAAATAACCTAACTCTCAGAGCATCTACAGCCGATGCTTCACCACACTGAGCAAGGAATCGGCTGATGTGCTCATAAGAACGATATATACTCCTTATATCGATGTATATTTAAATCAAGTGATTGGGATAGATCGGCCATCATGCTGAGACAGTATAAATCACGTAGATCGAAATATACATCAATAACAAGACTATATATGTTTATAGCGTAGCCGATCATATAGATCTAGCGTGTATCGGCTAATACTCCGATACTACTCTATATCAGGATATTAAAGCAAGAATAATATATCAAACAAAAGCCTAACATATTTAGATATAGCAATATCTTGATATAAAGGGCATATTTAGCATATCAATGAGACATATAGAATAAATATGGCTAAATCAGATACGATCGGCTGAAACTCCGATACTATTCTAATCGGCAACTAGAAGGCAGGCTAGAGATCGATATTCTAAACACGACTTAATAGATCAAACTCAACTGATGCAGCATTAAGTATGAAAAGAAGAACGATATCTAGACAATCAAGCCGCTAGAAGTTCCATAGAATGGTAGATATCTTATATAATCTAGATCAACGTCAAGATCTAACCTAATCGGCTACTTTCTGCATACAGATATTGGCCGATTATAGACTAGATGGCGATATTGCTAGAGATTATGTAAGATATATGATAACTTGACGAATTACATAAACAAGATTAGAGTGTCATGAAGATGGAAGCACTAATCCTAAGAACGCAATCCATCATAACGAATTTTACCTCTTGTTGAAGATCGAAATCGATGCAGCCCAACCCGAAAGCAAGAACTCGTCGAAACAAAACTAAAGCAAAAAGGGTGGCGATGCGCCGAGATTGTATTGAACATGTGTATTGAAAAATTACATAGGGCTCGGGGTCTATTTATACCCAAGAATTACAAGATATGCCCATACCGGACACGACCATTATCTCTAACAAACTCTAAGATACTATAAGTCTTTGCGACAGACTTTTGCCCACATTTATCTATAAGGAATTTATATAAAATATCCTAATTAATAGATACAATTGCCTTCCCAGGACTCTATCCATGCGTGGCAATCATCTTGAAGTACATTAACTTGAACCCGATGCCGCGTACAAGTCGTATTGTCAGAATTGGCTACATCGGCTTACCTAACCCGACTCAGACCCAGCCGATCTTATCATAGCCGATCTGGACTTCAGCCGATTCCTGCTCTGTTTTCAAACTCGATCTCTGCCTCCGACTCCGCTTTGATCAAATCCTCTTTCCTGACACAGATGCTACCAAATTTAGCTGTTAACACATGTTCAGGTTGTTCATGTTGAAATTCATTATGAACGGCTCAAAGCTGGGAGGGAGCGACTGGAGAATCAAATCAGTAGCCAGCTCTCGGCTAAGGGGAAAGCTAAGCTTATCCAGACTCTCGGTGTAACCAATCATTTTGATCACATGCGGACTCACTGGATTACCTTCTGCAAGCCTGCACGCAAACAAGGACTTTGAGGTATTAAACCTCTCAGCTCTTGCTTGGTCGTAAAACATGTTACGTAGTCCCGTGATTATCGTATGAGCATCCAATGCCTCATATTGCCTTTGAAGTTCAGGGGACATAGTAGCAAGCATGAGACAGCTTATAATCATTGCATCGCTTTTCATGCTCCCTTTGTTGAGCAGCAGAAGCATTGTTGGGCAAGTTAGCTGGAAAAGGCTCTGTAAGCACAAACTCTTTGTGCTCTTGCCTGAGAACAATTCTCAGGTTGCGATACCAATCCATGAAGTTTGTTCCAGCCAACTTCTATTTCTCAAGAATAGATCGCAAGTTAAAATTGGATGGTGCAGGAGCTGCCATGATCTACAATAGAAATATATGTATGCAAAATCAGCACCATGTTTACATTTAACCTTTCATTAAACAATTTAACAAAAGATACTCCCACTATGTATTGTGAAACAAAATTCCCTCTAGTAACATAGTGAGTCAAGATCCTTATTTTATTAGTGTCTAGTGAGCTTTGGCATCACAGCTAGACAACTATCAAAATAGGTAAGCAACACCTTGCTAATCACATCATATGTGACTCTTGTGCTGTTGGGGTGACATCTCCATATCCAACCCAACCTATGCCCAAGGTCCAAAACTGTTTTGATAACCTTGTCAAGTAAACCAATAATCTCCGCATATAGATATCCGACATCTATTCTCTTTTATCATGATAAAAAGTGACACTTTGCTATGGCAAACCCATCACTTATGATCACAACCGTAATAGGTGCAATTATTGGAAGAGCATGAATTACACTTAATTTTTCTGAGGGAATCTATCCTACCATGTCATATCAAATATACAACAACAATAAAGTGAGATAGATATAAAAACCCCAAGCGAAATCTAAGGCGCAACGCACACGGCGGTCCATGCAAGTATTAAATCAAAATTTTCTATCGCGTAAACCAGGAACCATGCAAGTATTAGATCATAGATCGTTACCACTCGACGCGCTGTGCAGCGGAAGAAGACGCTGAGAAGTCGAAGGAACTCTCGCGAAGTAGCGCGCGTCGATGTAGAGGAAGTAGTCGATCGCACCGGCTCGACCTTCTCCTCCTCGTGCGTTCTCCTCGCCGTACTCCCACGCCAATCAGCACCGCAAACCAGCGGCGCTTCTACCAGTATCCACACGTACAGGGACGGAACGCCACACGCAGATGTGCTAGCACCCGTGCGCGACTAGGGTTTTGCTCGGGGAGGGAAGTGATGGCTAGTGTTTCTCACGTGATACAATGCCTCCACCGGTCACACCCCTCACGAATATATAGGATCCATCACTCGGGCCTCCAAGACCCGTAGGACTCCTATTCGGATCCTTATCCGAAGTAAGCTCATATTGGATCTCCATCCAATCCCCTTATTCCGGCTCATTAAGCGTGCGACCCTGTAGGTTCATATATACTTGGCTGTAACCCGAAAACTTCTTTTCGGTCCACGCGTCAACAGCAGTCCCTAGCAGAACGTATTGACCCACCGGGCATACATAAAAATCATATCGGCTAAACCTCTAGTGTATACTTGTATGAACCCCTATGCCTCACGATATCGATTAAACTCAAGGCTAGATATGTGCCATCCTCTAATAGCTCAATCATTCACTCAAACCTGTTGATAGATTATATAACTTGTGATTGACTCCTCAATCACCTTTGGCATGGCCATACACTTCCATAATCTACAGCGTCGAGGGGCCCAGAGATATCTCTCCATAGGAGGGGCAAATCCCATCTTGATTATTCATATCCCACTAAGCGACGAAGGAGATAAGGAGGAGGTGTGCGAAGGAGATAAGATGAGACAGGGAAGCTTGCGGCTCGGCGCAATTTTTTCGATGTTTCGTCCCGGTTGGTATAACTAACCAGAAGTAAAGATAATGGGGACCTGACATGCTACATCTTATAGCCTGACGCATTTTTTAACTGGGACTAAAAATTATCTTTAGTCCCGGTTGGTCATAAAGTCCGTTGGGCTTTTTAACCGGGACTAAAAATGATCTTTAGTCTCGGTTCCTATTCGAACCGGGATTAATGTGGTTCTTGCATGATCCACGAAAGATCAATTCTTCACTAGTGGAATAATTAACGGAGGTAGTAGAACTGTTGAAACATTAGAAACATTAGTCAAACATGCCTCCAAAAATCATGTAAAACTGTAACCTGTAAGTAGGCTCATGAAACAGTACTTATGTCTTTCGACTATTTCAGAATGAAAAAAAAAATCATTTCGACTATTTCATTTTTTGTCTGACGTTACCCCGCCCCCCCCCCCCCCCCCTCCCTCCATTCCCCCTAACTACTGAAATTGGATCACGTTGCATCTTTGAAAAATCTTAAGTTGAAACTGTGGATTAATGGATACCGTTATGCATGTTTCACATTTTTCTGAAATTGTTTCTCACTATTTTCATAGGTTGAAAGCATCTGTCACATGTTCAAATATTGAGATTTAAAACTGCACATCTTATGGTTCTATAAAACTTCAACCTAAGACATGCATATTTTTAAAACTTCAACCTAAGGCATGCATATTTTTTATAAGTAAAAAAAAACAGAAATGTTGCTAGGGAGCAAATTAAAGGGAGCTAATTTTGTAGTTTAGAGGCTAAAATGAGCCAAAAGTATTTAGGCGATTAATGAGTGCTGTGGTTAAATAGTTTTAGCGAGCAAAATGGATGTTTTGGTTTCATAATTATATCATGTTTTAAGCTTTTGTCAAATTTATTAATCATGTTACTATATAAATTTTAAAGTGGGACGTCTTTTTTACAAAATAAACTTTCATAAAACTCTAAACCATCCCTTAATAATAGACATTATTCAAATCTTAACTTTAACAACAAAGACTAACCCTTGGATATTTTAGGGTATGTTTGGAACTATTGCTTCTGAACTTCCCCTCTCGTTTACTCCATGCACACTTTTCGAACTGCTTAATGGTATCTCTTTAAGAAAATTTGTAAAATAGTTACTTAAAAAATTATATTTATCTATTTTTATAATCCTTTATAGCTAATACTTAAATAATCATGTGCTAATGAGTCATCTTGGACCTTTCCTCTGGAACACACCATTAGCCTTAGATTACATTTAAAGTGGATTGTGGGTAACATAACGCTGACATGAGAAATGTAGCCAAAAGGCTCAAATAGTTCTTAACATCAGCTTCGGATTATACAAAGATGAGCCAAGCAGACCAAGATCATCCATAGCCAATGTAGTAGAAGTGTGGAACTATTCTTTTGTCTGACAATAAAGCAAGTGAGGAGCTTTATTGATGAACCGAGGTAGGTATTCCCATCCAGTTTTGGCCGTGTTGTTTTGTTCCCCACCAAAAGATGATTCAAGTTGGGAGTGCACGTTCTTTCATTGGTACCCACATATGTGACATACGTCACATACCCATTGCCCAATGTCCAATCCGATAAACTCGATCTAATAATTTGATCCAAAAACAAAGATTAATCGAGCAGAAAAAACCACATGGCAAATTGGCCCATGCCTTGGATTTGGACAGCATGTGACACTGACCAATATACGACCTCAGTCAAATGATCTTCTTGCTTCCTTTTTTTTTGGGGTGGGTTGGTGGTGGGTGAAGCCCAACACGTCTGCGAATTTAAATTTTAAAATATACATTGTTTTCATGATTTTGTATATATGTACATATTTTCGAAACATATGCAGAGATATACAATCCCCGCGGATTGAGGCACGTCACCACGGATTGAGGAGCATTGGCGCGAGCCAACAAGTGTGACCACGTCAGTCTCATGCGGCACGCACATGCCATCTTGGTGACGTGGCACGGAGGTGGTCGATCCCATGTGACTAATCCACGGGACCATGTCAGTCCAGCGCAACCAATCCGCTAGACCGCCCTTCCCGTCGGTTTCACGACTTCAAGCTGCACCGACAACATGGTAACACAACCCTAACCCCTCGCATGAATATATAGTTTCACAAATATTTCAAAATTTTGTATATATATTTGAAACTACAAAAACTAATATATATTTTAATTTTTCACACTTCTGCATGTTCCTCTTGAAAAAAGTGAGTTACATACACTAGTTGAAATACACTAGTTGAAAGAGGGGGGGGGGGATGTTTAAAAAACTAACCTAGCAATTTTATTTTACACACTCATTTAAAAATATGCGGCCACGCAAAGATTAGGCTGATTAAAATTCTTTTAGAATTAGAGTATGTATAGATATATAGGTTCAGAGATTTCGACAAGAGTTTGTCGAATCTAAAAGTGGTTTGATGGAGTAGCATCCTGCCAAAAAAAAACTTAACAAAATAGAATTACACCTCTGTGGTCACTCTCTTAAATCTTTGAAAATCCTTGCTTCCTTTCAAATTGTGATTTCTTCCTAATCGCCCCGAATAGATTGCATGTTAATCACTATTCTGGAAAACTCATACATTTCCCTTCCACACCATCCAGCTAGCCTAACATGAGGGCCAACTTGTTGAAGGCCAGTGGCCTGGCCCCCTCCAACAAAAATATTTTCACACATAATCACATAGCTAATTAGGTAATTAACCTAAGTAGGTAGTGTATTTGCCCACTTCAAGGTTCTTAAGTCCCTTCCATATCTAAATCCTGGCTCCGCCAGTGCCTGTAGCTGATCTGAAAATCCTATCATGCTCTTAACCACAAGTCTCCCAACTCTATTCCTGCTTCACTTGGCAGCTGGAAGCCTACAGCAATCCACCCCTGAGCATTCCCCAAACTCTCAGGACACAAAACATGTGGTTACAATCTTCATCCTCCTCTGCTAGGCAAAACTTACAAGCTTGTTGATGTGGCCACCCACATTTAATAAGGTTGTCTCTGATTAGACATCGTTCTTTTTTCTGCTCACAACATAAAGAACTTCACCTTGGATGGTGCTATCGTCTACCAAGATCAGGTTACTACATCGAGCAATCGTCTTGGCCATGAAGAACATGATGTACACCGACAACGAAGAAAACTTGCAAATCATCTCGTCCTCTTCTCCATGGTGCAGTACGTAGTACTTCCTAAACCGCATCCCAGACCTAAAATGCTCCCCAATTGCGTGGTTTGAAGGTGCTCTCTTAATATCATGCACCCAACGATGATTCTGCAACCTCATGAATGTTTTTTAGATAATGGAAATGGGTTACATCTCCGGCCTCTACCCGTAGGCACGGCCCCTTTTTACTGGGTTTCAGTTCAGGCATGTCCAACCACTAATTCAATTCGCTACACTATTGGGTGGGTGCAGTACCGAGGGCCCCTTTGAATCAAAGGAATTTTTCCTATGTGGCCATTTGATTCAAAGGATTGAAGTTTTCCAAATCCTATGAAAATCCTATGGAATGGCTCATTGCATATAGATTTTGATGGAAATTTAGCAAGAGCTCTAACCTCTTGTAAAATTTCCTTTGAGTCTATCTTTCTCATCCAATTCCTGCAATCCAATTAAACGGTTATTCCTGTTTTTTTTTTATGTTTTGCAATTATCTGTTTTACACTTGTAGTCCTATCAGAATCCCGTGTTTTTCCTATACTTCCGTTTTTTCAATCTTACGATTCAAAGGGGCACTAAGTTCCAGAGATGTATTTTTCATCTTTCATTATTTTTATGAAAAGGGGGATGAGTTCAATCCCTTTGCTGCCACTAGTGATTTTCTTCTAATGCACAAACTCCAAACTGGTCAATGGAAGAATAAAAAAAAATAAAAATGTGCACAATTTGGAACAGTATTTTATGCTCCGGCCAGCGTGCTTAATTTTGTGGAGAAGGCATTTTTAGGATCCTGGACCCCTCCCACATTGGTTCTGCCATATATAAGTAATTTTATTCAGAGACCAGGCATGCCTCTCCATTACTTATGGCAGGTTGGCAATGGCTCTTTTTATCTTTTCAAAGAAAGGAAAAGGCATGTGTTAGTTTTCAACAGTTAGAAGTACAAGCGGAAAGTTCAAAACTACTAATTTAGTACAAATTTTGGTTGGTGAGAATCTGCAAGTTTTTTAATAGCGCTAGCACATGACGATATGGCGCCGTTCCCAACATCACATGGCAACTCTCATCCAAGTGACGAATTTCCTAAACACAGGGAAGGTTAAAAGAAAGCGTCTTTAGGCGATGCGTGACTGGTGTAAAAGGGTATTGGGTCTTTCCAAATTAGATATGCAGCACATGACATGTCTGTTGGCAGAGCCAACTCAACTGTTGCCAACACACACTGGGAGGTTTGACTGGGTGTAATCCCCTGTTGCCAACAACCACCTGCTATCTCCTAAATTATTGTCAAATGTAAGCATATTTAATCTTCCAATGTACTCCAGTAACACAAAGAGAAGCATAGTGTATACTCTAATATGAATAAAACTGTGTCATGCATATGAGATGTTACAGAAACCTGACAAGGTTGTACTGAACCATTAATTATGATACACAATTACTGGAACATTACAGAAACCTGACATAAAGAAAGCATAGTGTATCCTGAAATATGATTACTTTGATGTCCTTTGGAAAAAAAAACTCACTTCATTTTAATCCACTTGTCATTCTAACAAACCTTACACTAATAAAGAAGGTATAACAAGTTCATAATTACATCCCAATTAGTTTTCTCATAACAAGCTTTAAAAGATGTGGTATGGAAGTATTAGAGCATGTTCAAAGGTAGAATATAGTATACAATACATTTTTATTTAGAGAGTATAACCTTACAACAGTTGAGACGCTAAATACTTTAACCATTAATCGAAAAATCAATGTTTTGTTAATATTCATTCTTTTTTATCACCCACATGCAGCTAAATTTCAGGCTAAGAATTGTTGTTGAGTTATTGTTAACCGTATTAATGATGTTTATCTTTTATCTCCTATCTTTCATATCAACAAATATTCCTAATAACAAGACTAAGAGTCCAACTATTGTGGTTGTATTTCATAAGTGTATAAAGGAAAAGTTAGCTTAAAATACACTTAAGAATATCATATTAATAAGTATTTTTTTCAAAAAATAACTAAAACGACGAGCAATTTGAAACAGGGGAAGCTTACCGTTGGGTTCACAAGTGCAAGTGCTTTCTTATGATAGACAACATATATATTTTTTGAAAGTGTTTTTTTACAATCATAGTTCGAGAGTGAGGACTGGGAGAGAGTACGTACTGGGTCTTATGATGCAAACAAAAGGCCATTGTCAGCGATGATGGAAGAGGGGTAATTAGGAAGGGGACAATCGATGGATGCGAGGGCACCTAATAATCAATCAATAGATAGAAGAGCTAGCTCCACAATCATGCAGTGCCAATGTAGTAGTACGAGACTGGTGCAAAAATCTCAAGATAGACGCATGACGGCCTGGCCCAGCAATTAACGACTAAGGGCATCCACAATAGTTATCTATAGGTTCTTTACAAGAGATCCATGTCAGCATATTTTTCTACTTGAAAGAGATTAAATAAAGAGAGAGAGCAAAGCTATCTACTAACCTGGAGATAGTCTATAGAGAAAAACGAGGCAATGGATTAGAGAGCTATAGATACCCATGTAGACATATCATTGAAGTGGTTTACTATTAATCTAGGTTATTGCTGAGATGTACATATTTTATAGATAGCACCTTACTTTACCATTGCGGGTGCTCTAAGAGCAAATTTAAGAGGATAGCCAACTACTAACTTCAAATCATCTCTAACCAATGTAATATCCAATTCATATAATAGTTGTTTACTATACTATTAATACTTGGTCCTACTTGTCATACACAAATTACGTTTTGGAGTCCGCGCTGCAGCTGGCTATAGAAATCTATAGCCCGTTGTTTTTCTCTCTCTTCCTTTTTCTCTTTAAAATATATTTACAGCTGGCTTATAGCCTGCTATTATACCTGCTCTAAGGTTGCGCTGGACCTGTTGTTGGTCGTACCACGGCCGGTGTCGCGACCTGCCACCAGACGACGGCCACACGCCTGGAACATCCAATCAGCGACCATGATCATGATGATGTCGCAGCAGCAACCACCGGAGCTCACCTCATCTCATCTCATGTGCGTGGCTGTTCATCCGGACAATGCAAGCGCCGTTGATTATGGCGATGCCTGCATTTTCTCTGACCCAACCCAACCCAACCGTCGTCTCACCCGTTGATTATATATGAAGATATCTGTTCAAACTTCCAAACCGTTCAGCTCATTAGGATATGTCCTCTTATAAATGGGGACATATCAGGACATAAATGGGGACATATTAGGATATGTCGTGTTACTATTTACCTGAAATTTGTCTTTTTTGTTACTCCTAAACGAAGTTGAGTTTGAACTTAAGATTTGGTGAGAATGTATTTCATATCTACATCTATCTCTAGTATTTTTTTTATGAATTTACAAAACTTTTAGGTATGATTTTCACGAGTTTTCAACACTTAGCTTATTTTCACCTGATATGTCCCCTCTATAATGGTTGGAGTAATCAAATTGGAATGGCATTTAGTTTTAGTTATAGTTAGGTGCAGGTGCAATCTGATGTGGCCCAGCAACAAAGACACACAGGTGGCGAGGATGTACACAGACAAGCAAATGAGCAAAGCAACCTGTATAAAATCTGTTTCGACTTCCAAATGGTTCTATCAAGGAGCCCATCAGGATATATAGAATAGTTGGGAGTAACATTGGCAATCTGGCATGGGGTGTAGTTGGTTAGTTAGGTGCAGGTGCAACCTGATGTGGCCCAGCAACAAGTCACAGGCGGCGAGGATACGAGCCAAAATGAGCAAAGCTAGTCTAGTAATGTTCAGCAATACGTTGCATTTCACTACAATCGTCAGCAAAAACTTGCAAGGGATTGGAGACAGCAGCACTATGCTCAAGTGAGGCCTGCATCCAAGAGTCACAGCCCACAACTGTATCCATCCACTCCTCAAGAAATCCCTAGCGACAGAAAGGATTAGAATGTAACCTCAATTATGCAGTGTACATTCCAAGTTTCATCAACTGTTGCAAGACACCAGTGCAGATCTTTAACTAACAGAAAAAACAAAACATATGAAGGACTGTAATCTTGACTATACCTAGCAAGGTTGGATTGACATTTCAATCCTCCCTGACCTAAGCACATAAAGATAAAGATCATAGCAGATTCTTCTGGGCAAGCAGAACCCCCACTGCTGTACATACCACAACGGAGAAAAGACCATCCCGAGACCTCAACCGCTCCTTCCATGTCAGGGGTTCAGAGACGTTCCTCAACACTTCCTGAAACTTTTCTTTGGTTTCATCCAGCGTGCCAGAATTGTCGATCACAATGTCTGCTTGTGACTTCTTCCAGTCCAACGCAAGCTGCGCATTGATCCTATTCCGAGCTTGTTCTTCAGAGCACCCATCTCTTGACATTAGCCTCTCAATCTGGGTTGCTTCATTCACCCACACAACAATAACAGGGTGCGTCCATTGGTCCATCTTTGTCTCAAACAACAGAGGAATGTCGAGGACGATAACCTTGCATCCTTTTATCCACAGTTTTAGTATCTCCCAAAATATCCCAGATGAAATATGTGGAGCCAGGAGACTGAAAGTAATCAGTAAGATTAGAAAACTAGCTCTAAATAACTATCTATCAGCAAATGATGAATGAATGCAATCTAAATCTAAATACAAAAGGAAGTACCAGGTATGAGTGTGTGATCCAACCAACAGAAAATAATGAAGGATAACCAGTAATGGACTCAAATAATATGTGTTCACTAACACTAAAGAAAGATAAATAATACAAATGAAAGTAAGAAATAGCCCAATGAATTAGCCAAAAGTCAAGTTCATAAATATAGTAGATTCATTAGAACCGAAAATCATATGAAAGTGAAATATTTCAGTTGACGAGATGTACCGGTTTAGAACTTGGCGTTTTTCCGGGTCAGAAAAGACAATCTGTCCTAAGCGAGCTCGGTCAATTTCTCCATTTTCTAACAGAACATCATTTCCAAAAGCTTCTACAATCTTCTTCCAACCTCCAGTGCCTTTCTGTACCACATTCTGCAAATGTATAACTCCCAATCAGTACAAAATCTTGCAATGAACATTGCGATCATATGCTAGTATGCAACTTGATCAGGGTTTAGTATTGAGAACTAATACACATGCAGCTGCAAGTGGAGTGTAACTCATGCTAAAATATCAAAGATAGTCTACGTAACAGTTCCAACTAAAAAATCAAAGATAGTCTAATTCTGTTTGCCCCAGAATCATGAGTAAATTGATACTGCCCAAGGAAGCCAAAATTCCTATGGGTAAAGCCTATTGGAACAGCTTAGCTGTGTTTTCTGTAGAAAGGTCCTAAT
Organism: Oryza glaberrima; assembly: GCF_000147395.1. NCBI lineage: Eukaryota > Viridiplantae > Streptophyta > Magnoliopsida > Poales > Poaceae > Oryza > Oryza glaberrima. The sequence goes on from NC_068326.1 coordinate 13,730,980, forward strand.
GTTGTTACTAAGTACGCAATAGCCCTCAAATTACTGTCAGTCTACGCTATATGTTTAAAGGACCTCCAGTTTTGAAAGTACAGACTACAGAGTTATAAAGTTTGAATATTTTGACCGGTTTAGTTACTCCAAGCCCCACCAACTTCAGTTAAGTTTAACATGCATGTGAGAATAGTATATAAAAAAGGTAAGATGCTAAGAAATAAGAGAACTCGTAGTCATGTCTGTACAGGCTTTACAGAAAACTGGCTGGCAAAATACATTGAGAATTAACTCCTGCTGGTACCTATTCTACCAGTTCCCTGTTAATTCCTAGGCAAAATTTGCCACAAGACACGCAAAAAACGTGTAATTGGCTGAGAGACACCACGAAAACGTGACACGGCTGATGGACACTACAAAAAATGTGTAATTGGCCGTAGGACACCGATCGTATTATTTTATTATTTCCGGGTCAAAAGAGGTGAGATATTTTCCCAAATGCCCGGATTGCCCTTTCTCTTTCCTTCTTTAAACACCGGTGGGTCCCATGTGTCATGGACAGTGTATGTTTAATCTAATTTTTAATAGGTTTTTATCCACCTGGTCCCACGCGTCATGGACTAATTTGTTCCTAATTAACAGGGTGCTTACTATTTGCTAATCATAAGTGGGGCCGACATCTCTCTCCTATCCTTCTTCTTTCTCACGCACGCGGCGGAGTGGAGGAACGGCGCGACGGCTCGAGCCAGGACGGCTCGGCGCGCGGCGGAAAAAGCGGCGGCGCTCCGCCTGGGTCTCACCGCCGGTGAGGGCGGGGCGCCGTGGCCACCATACGCACGGCGTGCGCATTGGGGCGAAGGAACGGCACTGACTGCAGGTCTGAAGCAGCAGCCACGACGCGAAGAGGTAGTTCATGGCAACGTGGTGCTTGAACTCGGCGCGCACGATGGGGAACCGGAGGAGGCGCCGCGCTGCGTAGAGCACGCTCAGCGCCACCAGCTTGAGCAGCGCCAGCGACCAGAGCAGCACGAACGCTGCCGACGGCAGCGACCACACCACCGAGCCCAGCGCCTGCGCATCCGTCGACGAGTCGCTCAGCGTTCGCCACATCAGCTCTTCTGCCCCGACAGCGCAAGGACGCCGGAACATGGTGCTCTACCATGCGGCGCTGCCGACGCACATAGTGACCAAGGGGTCCACGTACGCAAGCACTATCATCACACTAAGCGAGCAGCAGGTGTCAGCGCTCCATTATCACGCTAAGCAAGCAACATGAATAAAGAAGAAAACCGTGAAAAAAGAAAAGGGCAAAATTGACATTTCGCACAGCTTTTCTCTCCCCAGCTAGGTGTATATTTTATTTTATTGCTCATAGTGTCCACCAGCAAATTACACATTTTTTAGAGTGTCTTTCAGCTGTTTCACGATCTTGCGATGCCCCTTAGCTAATTACATGTTTTCTAAATGTCCTATTGGCAACCAGCCAAAAGCAGTATTGATTTGCTAGTGTGTACCAAAGCTTCATCGAATTAAATCAAGTAAAATGGGTTAAACCGTGATAAAAACAGGTTATCAACACTAGCAAGAAGAAAGCAACAAGCCAACAATTCAATCCTAAGGTGATATATTCCTTGAACCTTTACACAAAGTTGTCAAAAGAACAATTCATCCATGAAAAACATGCTACATTTTTTCATCATTCAGTAACTTGCTCATAGTCTTCCACTCATGAAATATACACACAAACAGAAGAATTGTGAGTTTGATGTGATGGAGCTCTGGTTACTTACCCGAGCAACAATGTCGGCATCAACAACAGGAATGCCGCTAGCCTTGAACAGGTTGGAGATGGTGCTCTTTCCAGACGCAATCCCACCAGTCAATCCAACCAGCCTCATCCTTTTATTTCACTCCTACATTTTTTTGAAGTAAAGAATTATAAGGGCTGAAAATTTTGTATTATCCTTTAACAATAATTCAAACCATTAAACCAAACACAGAAAGTGATACTACTTCAAACATCTACAAAAAAAACCTTTACAACATTCATGTTACGCAAAAGTTTTAATTCCACCGCTATAGCGCCTAGAATATTTTTTAGGAAAAAGGAACTGATCGGTCGGTTTTCAAACACAATTACAGTACTGTTTCGCTAATACACAGCCCAATAATAATAGTGTTTTTTCCAAATAAAACTTTATCTCCTAATCGCAAACCACTTTGAATTGAAGAAAATCTGCACAAAATTAAAGATGTGGCCTAGACCCAGGGGCGGATCCAACTTGGGACATGGGGGTTCAGTTGAACCCCCAAACTTTTGGGTGAACAAACAAACTGTTATTACCTGAATTATTTAAGAGAGGTTTAAGGCTATCAAATTAAGGAGGAGGAGAAGATCTAGAAGAGAAGCTAGTAGGGTTCACGAACGCAAGCAAATTCCAGTCCCGGTGGGGTGGGAGAGAGAGAGAGAGATGAATCAGAAAGAGGACGCACCAGGATCCCCTCCCCTCCGCTGCGATGGAGATCGCCGCCCGGCCCTCCCCTGTTCAGCCGCGACTCGTCTTGGCGGCGGCGCAAGGAGGCAAGGAGCGGAGGAGACAACGAGAGGTACTCGAATACTCCGCCCTTATCTTAATATTTTTATTTACTACTCCCTCCGTCCTAAATTAAGTACAGTTTTGCACGGTTCACGTCCAATGTTTATTCTTTTATCTTATTTAAAAATTTAAAAACTTTTCAAAGACGGATGGTCAAAAGTTCGACACGGATTTTTACGGCTGTACTTATTTGGGACAAGGTAGTATTTTAAAACTAGCTAGTTATATTTCTTTATATAACTGGTGACCCATGTATCATCAATACTTATGAAAAAATTAAATGATTGTGTCGACAACAAATTCCTCATACCACCAGCAACCGCTAACTACCACTCTACGCACCGCCATCACCGCTATTTCTCCATGAGCCACCATCGTTCCCCCCCTTTGCCTTTACATGCACAGCCTTAACCTCTAATAACCGACGAGTCTTTTTCTCCTCCCCTATCATGATGCGCACTATTGTTATCGTTGCCATTAAGGTTGGAGATGTCGGGCTTGCATGGACTTTGGAAGGTAGGATGTGACCCGACGAAGAGCGAAGGCGCTATATCCGGGCTCTTTCTTGCTAGATCTATCGGTTATCCAACTGGCGTATGGAAAAAGAAAATGGAGAGAGAGAAAGAGAGGGAGAGTTAATGTGCCAAGTGATTACTGAGTCACCGGACTTGGAGATGGATAGAATATGGTGGTCCAAATTAAAATGTAAAGTTAGCTATTGTGTAAATGAAAATGGTTAAAGGATACCATTATATGAAAACTTTTAAGAATTTTTAAGAATACATAGTATGGATTGTAATTTACTCCCTTTGTCAAAAAAACGAATGTAGAACTGGTGTGGCACATTCTAGTATAACAAATCTGAACATATATATGTCTAGATTCGTTTCACTAGGATGTGTCACATCTAATCCTAGGTTAGTTTTTTATGGGACGAAGGGAGTACTTTTTTTTTCTCTAGCACAATTAAAGATAATTGTCCATTACCCGATAGTCTCGTGATATGCTAAGTATGATTACACCGCTGTACTTAGCTATAACTAATAATCTCATGATATGTTGATGCATGACGATACAGACTTCTACTAACACAGGCTGATTAACTATGGTTAGATAGATTCCGCTAAAAGATGATAAAAATAATACCATCATTTTTGCTCAATAATAAAGCATTCGACTCTTTTCTCATTGTGTTATACTGCCTCCGTTTTTTAATAGATGATGCCGTTGACTTTTTCTCACATGTTTGACTATTCGTCATATTCAAAAATTTTATGCGAATGTATAAGATATAAATCACACTTAAAGTACTATGAGTGATAAAACAACTCATAACAAAATTAATTATAATTATGTAAATTTTTTGAATAAGACGAGAGATCAAACATGTGAGAAAAAGTCAACGGCGTCATCTATTAAAAAACAGAGGTAGTATATGATAACTACATTAGTACGTATTTCTGTAATTCTTTCATATTGTATTTTATTTTCTACATATATGTTAATTTGGACTAATATATTTCTCATAATTAAATAGATAATACATCATTTTTCCATATTTCTCCTATAAAATAGAATAGGGCATTTTATAATTTGAAAATTATATTATAAGTGTATGTAATTTAATGTGTAAGATATGGACTTATAGTATAAGATTTAACTTTTTCTAAAAATGAATGCCGCATCATGGTAGATAGGTAGTTAACTGAACAACCATAAAAAATAGAGACAATCCATTGTGTGTCACTGATTTTGTCCCTGCTCTACAATATGTCATTGGGTTTGTCAAGTTCTAATATGGCATCGCATTTTGCTTAACTTCTATAATATACCATCGTCGTCTAGTTAGCCTCCGTTAGCATTATACAATTTTATTATACAGATTATAAAACTTAAAGAGTTTGAGATGGGCAACTTCTCTGCCTAGTTTATAATATGATATTTCGGAATTTTCGGCCAAATTTTGGAAAATTTTGTCCTAGGGATATTTCAATCATTAGGACAAAATTATACAGTACTAACGGAATCTAAATGGACGGCGATGGTATATTATAGAATTTAAGCAAAATACAATGACATGCTGTAGAACTTAACAAACTCAGTGGCATATTATAGAACAAGGACAAAGTCAGCGGCACACAATGGATTCTCTCTAAAAATAATCTAGTTAAATTGTTTCTTTTTTATCCAAAACAAAACATCTTTTACCTAAATACGTTCAGAGAACTTTGAAAGAAGTAAGAAAAAGAGGAGGTTAGTCACTAGCCCAAACACATGAGGGTGGTTGCTCACATCCATGGTATGGTATATACTCACATTAATCGATAATACACTAATATTATTAAAATTGTTCTTTGTAGTGAATGGTGTGAAACTAAAAACTTTAACCTTTTATATTCTTCTGTTGTTCCATCTTCTTCTTTTTTTCTTATTCTTATTTATTTTTGATAATAATATTGCTACAGACAGCACTATTACTTGCACATGAATACTAAGCAGCTAGCTCATGTGTGTATGCTCCGTAATATATATTACCTATGTTTTTACATGAGGAATAATAACTATTATCTTTCTTAATGATATTGTATTTATAAAAGGTATCTGACTAGTTTTTTTTAAGCGAAAGATATTTTTGCTAAATATAATCTAGAATGCTATAAAGGTTAATAATATTAAACGATATAGTCATATAATTTTTTTTTGGATAAACTAGTGATCAACACTTGTTATGAATCCAATGATCATAATGCACTATATATATTGTTCAAGTGAGTTGTGACATTCACTATTTACTAATTACATGCCTATGCATTACAATGAGATCTACATATAAAAATAAGATTTAGTTTATTTCTAGTCTTGTTTTTATGATGTATTGGATTTTTTTTACATTTCTTTAGAAATAATATTGTATAAAAATTAAATAATTTATTGTTTTATAAATGTCACACCCTAAAAATCTTAAATATATAAATTGTTGTTTAATTGGAATTATTAGAATTTGATTTTAAAAGCCTAGAAGAGAAGATCTAATTTTAAATAATAAATTCCAATATAAAAGTGGGCCAAATAAAATTTTATTAAATACTTCTCTTGATTCTATAGTTCCTAGATTTTTCTAGGATTTATTTGAGCCAAGGAAGTATTTTTAATAAATGGAATTGCATTTCATGAATAATTCAAATTGAAAAAGTTTTAAAAATCTCTCTTTTGGCTTTGGGCCGAAAGTCGGCCCAAAACCCTCTCTCTCTCCTCCCCGGCCCAAGTTGGCCCGCAGCCGAGCGCCGCTCATGCGCGCGCGCGCGTCCGCCGCTGACAGGTAGGGGCCACCTGTCGGACCCGACGTCCTCCTCGCGCCCGAACCCTAGCCGAGCCGCGCCGCCGCCGCCCTTCCAATTCGGCCACGCCTTTCCTTCTCCGGTGAAATCAATAGAGGGGAAATGATCGCCTTGATCTCCTCTATCTTTTCTCTTTTGGAATCATCGACTAATTCGCTTTGGAAATCATCGGATTCGAGCTTGAATCGGATTTGTTTCTTTCCTTCCAACCCTAATCTTTCCTTCTCGTCGCCGGCCGCCGTGGGCCTTTGCCGCCGCCCCCTAGCCGCTATAAAAGGACCCCCAAGCCCTCCGCTACCCGCCGCCACCCCCGCCTTCGTCTCCCGCCGCCGGTAGAGCCCTAGCACCGTGCAGCCTAGCGCCGCCGTCGCCGCCGTTCGTTCAGCCGTGCGTCGCCGCCGCTCCGGTCGTCGTTGTCGCTCGGGAAGGCCGCCGTCATGATCGCCAAGCCGTCGCCGACCTCGTCCACCCCTCCATCATCGCCTTAGGTCGCTGGAGCACCGCCGTCGTCGTCAAGCCGAAGGTCGCCGCCGCTTCTTCCTCGCCGCCGTCGCCATCCGTTGATCTTCCGCCGCTGCTTTGGTCACCGGTGAGTTCGTTGTGTTGCCTGCAATGTGTTGGTGCCCTCCGTTCGCGCTGCCGCGTCGTCGTTCGCCGGTGAGCATGCACCGTCGAGCCGTCGTCAGTGATGACGTCACCGCTGATGTCATCGTCGCCGTGTCCCGTGGACCGCCGTGGACTAGATCGATCTTGGCCATCCGTTTTGGATAGATTAATCTCGGCCGTTTGTTTCCGTAGACCGCCGCTGTGCACCCGGTCCACCATGATCCCGAGCCGTTGACGCAATAATCTCTTTTTCCTTTTCAAAAATAATTCATTATTGCGTCATAATTCAATTAAAATCTATACAAATGATTTAATCCAATTAAATCTTTGAAAATTCATAACTAATTCATCTTAGTTCAGATTTAGTTGGTTCAAGTCTCTAAATTTTCTAAAATTGAGACCTACATGTTAAAAATATCCACATGTACTGTTCATGCTTATTTATGTGTTGTTTTGGTGATTTTGTTCTTTTCTCTTTAGATTCCGACGTTCCCGGAGAGTCCGAATTTGCAGGAGAAGACTTTGAAGAGTTCCAAGGCCAGCAAGGCAAGTCACACAGATCCCAAACGACCCTTTGAGCATGTTGATCCCGTTTAAAGCTATTGTTTCTATTCAACTATTGCATTTATTTTTGAATGTCATTGGGTGGAAATAACCTATTGCCTTGTTATAGCCCTTTTGCTATTGATTCCCTATTCTTTGTCACTTGGTTAATAATTTGATTAGCTAGAACATTATATGGTTTTAGCTAAAGTGAATAGGATGCTTAGCCATGCTTAGAGACACTAGCTCACATAAATGGGATAACTTATGATTCACTACTACTTAATGATGGGTTAATGATAGCTCATGATGGTTAATCATGATTGGTTAATTAATCAATTTGCCAACTGAAACTTGATAATGGTGGGTTGTGAGCATATGGTTTTGATGGTTGTGCTCATGACAATTAAGGACCGGTTCACGATTTTCGGTTGTGAAACATTTACCGTACCAACCACAAGCCAGCGTGGGCAACGGCTTTACTTTCTGTATAGTATGATTCATAGTAGAGCACCAGACTGTGAAGTGGTGGAGATAAGCCCACGGGGGTCGCTGGGGAGTCCATGCCTTGTTTAAGGGGGTGATTATGATCCGGGAATGGTGCACTGCTTTGAATTGTATTATATAGAGGGTATTGTCACAATCTCTATTCGGGTACTTGTCAAGTATCGCGACGCATGGTTGACATGATGTTGAGGTTGTGTCTTGTGGGTACAGTGGTACACCTCTAGCCAGAGTTTAAACTATTTGAATAGCCGTACCTGCGGTTATGGGCGGGTCTAACAATGTCTTTCGTGATTAGTCTCACACCTCTCACAATAATTATTGATGCTATAACTGGTAATAATTTGATTAGCTCCTGGTTTGGAATGGTTAATTCCTGGTTTGGAGTTAGAACTGTGCAACCAGGATTGGTTGTTTAGAATGGTTGGGCCTATGCAACACGGGTGTGTTGTATAGTGTTTACTTAATATTGCTTAATTACTTAATTGTTTTACTATTCTCTCAAATGCTTATTAAATGCTATTTATGCAAATGAGACCATATTATGCCATCCTTTGCTATCCCGTGCACTTGCATAATTGTTGTGTGGCTTGCTGAGTATGTCATATACTCACCTTGCAATCATTCATCAGAGGAGGAGTTCTACAGTTATGCTGATGGTGTGGATGATTAGGCGTAGCCCTGGTCAAGCTGCCTGTGGAGAGGAGTCGCCTGTGCTGTTTCTTTTATTTTCCGCTGCTTAGAACTTTATTGATTGAGAGGAACTATCTACCTCTGTAATGACATTTTATTCGCTTATTAATTAGACTAATAATTGTACTCTATTATCAATTTGTTATTGTGTGCCTCGGCTGATTCCTGGACGAGGGTTTACACACATGTAAGCGTTTGGAATTTTGGATAGAAATTCCGGGCGTGACAATAAATAAATTATTTTATCGTACCCCCATCTATAAAATCCTACGTCCGCCACTGCCTAGACCTACAACATTCATTCAGACCAAGTGATTTGATTATCCATGTATTAATCATAAATTTCAAATTAGTGTTTCAGTCTATGGGTGAAAATATATTTGAATTAAGCTGACCATACTCGATTTATTTTAATAGAAACTAATGCATCTAACAATTAATTCGGGATTACCTTGCAGTGAGTAAGCTGAAATTGGGGACGAACTCGGCAATCCCACGAAAACCCTCTGTTTCCTTCTCTCCCCTGTCTTCTTTCCACCTTTTCCTTCTTCTCTCCTCTTCCTCCCTTCCTGCGCGTCGCACAGCAGCTGCAAGGGCGGTGCGGAGCGGTGGGGTTATTGGTTAGTATAAAAAAGGTTAATGCAAACAGAAAAATGTGTGTATAGAGAGGGATGAGGGCGGTGGGGTTATTGGTTAGTATAAAAAAGGTTGATGCAAACAGAAAAATGTGTGTATAGAGAGGGATGAGGGGTGCTCACCGGCGGAGGGAGGCAGCAAGATGGCAGCGGGATGGAGATGGTTCTAGGCGGAGGGCGGAGGTAGCAGGACGGCAGCGGGATGGAGATGGGCCTAGGCGGAGGGCGGAGGTAGCGAGGAGACGGGCGACTGACTACGGAAGATCGAATTTAGGGCCGAGCCGCCTGCCCACGCCGATCTTTTCTTTTGCTTCCCATCTTTTCCTCCTTTATTTACTGTTTAGTTTTATTACCCGAGCTGGTTTATTTGAAGGCTTAACTTGATCCATGTCATTGTAAATATGTTATTTCAGATGAATATCATTATAATTCAATTTATTCTATTAAGACCATGCCACTATCGTCACGATTTCCATCATCTTCTTCCTTCTCCATCTTCTTCCTTCTCTCTTTCCATCATCTTGCTTTGCGACGGCGGTGGCGACACAACGGTTGGCAACCCGAGGTGTGGCTACCTGCCTCACTGGCGGCAGTCGACGATGGGAGAGGCGACGAATGGCGACACATAGGAGGTTGGGATGGGATAATGTTAGCGGCGAGCAGCCCTGCTAGCTGCACCCTTCCCACGCCCTTCCTCACGCCGTGGCGGTGGCGAAGTAGGAGTTGACGAGATTCTTGGCACGGCACCTAGATCCGGACGAGGCGGCGGCGGGGTGGCCACGGCACCAGGTGAAAGGTCTTTGGCGATTAGGAGCGACGATGAGGATGGCACGGAGGACGTCGACGGGGTGGTTCTCCAACGCCGTCCCGACCCAGCCTAACCAGGCCTGGAGGCAGCTGCGGGGGTGGTAGCGCCATCGGGCGGCGAATCAGCGGCGACCGGTAGCGACGAAGAGGAGGGCGTGGAGGATGATGTCAAGGAGGAGGACGCCGACAGGGCTACCACGACGTTGACGACGGGGATCCAGGAGACTAAGAGGCGGTGGAGAGAGATGGAGGAAAAATAAGAGGGAGGATGGATGAAGAAGATGAATATGACGTGTTGGTCCCACATGCGGATGAGGAAGAGGATGAAAAACGTGACGACAATGGCATGGTTTCAATTTTGTAAAATTTCAGTTGCACGGCTACGAATAGATGAATTGTAATGATATTTATCTGAAATAGTAAATTTGCAATGGTATGGATCGAATTAACCCTTATTTAAAGGTCCAATGAAATCCAAACAGCCCAGGAGGTTATCCAATCGCTATAACTTGCCATGCTTCGTAATTCTTGGAAAAAAGGGTAAAAAGTTTGTTTCGCCTCGATCAGTTCTACGCATTCATTCTCATCCATGTCCAAAGTTAAATTTGTATACATTTAGTTGCTTCTTGAATTCTAACATAAAAAGGTATTTCAAGAATGTAAATTCTTATTTTAATTACAAAAATTATTCGAAATCCATATAAAAACTTTTATATTCTCTTATTCTTATAGTAACGGATATACAAAATGAGGTTGTCTAGAAAACCAAAATATTGGTCATTTGGAAGGGTAGCGACGTCTCTGGATCGTCTTAGAGATGAAATCTCATGGAGCCTCCACCTTGCCACCCCTATGATCTCCTTCCTTCTCCGTCTTCAGCATCCGTGTCGATGAAGAGGAAAGACGGATCCTATCTCTACTCTTGTTAAACTAAGTTGTACTATTTGTTTTCCATGGTGTTTTTGAGCTGGTTTTGTCCATAGTATTTTATTTTCTCTTTCTCTTTTGTCCGTGGCTACTTCGTTTACGAGGTCTTTGACAAAGATGGTTTTGTTTGCTGGTTTTCGTTTACGAGGGTTTTGTTTGCTGGTGGTAGATGGTCCAACAAGCAATGTTGCCTTTATGATTCGGGTCACCAATTTACTTGATGATACCGGTTCGAAGATCTACCAGAAGAATAAAGATGATGGTCGATACTTGTTTATACTTTGGTGTATGCTTGAGTTAGTCAATATTATGGCTACACTCATTTGCTCATATCTCTTGCGGTATTCCAAGATTTGGAGTCTCTTTGTTTGGTTTGTTAGCTCTTATATGTCTCTTTCTTGTAAAAGCAGTGTTGTTATCATCTCTTTTGTTTAATATAATATATGCCCTGATTAGAAGAAAAGGAGGCTGTTTTCAGCAGAGAAGTACAAACAAAGACATTAAGGATGTGCATCTCCGATGTGTTCTCTATTTATCAACAATATAATATCCAACTAGATTATGTGTGTATGTTGAGGTTGACTTGTGCATACATGTTCAGGCACCCTAGATTAGTATTTCAGAAGCACTCGGATCTGAACCATTTGAGTTAATGTACTCGGGCATGGAACCACTCGGATTCAAGCTGGAACCAATCGAACAAGATACGTGAACGAATGCAACTTAAGTGAGAAGAAGACTCAGGGGCTACTGTATATGACATGGGCCCCACCGCCCCAGGCCCCACCAAGACAAACAAGAGGGGGGGCCAAACCATGTAATTAGAGATAGAGTAGAACTCCTAGACAAATTTCCAATGCAAGGCACGGTATAGATTCCTATCCAGGGTACCGTGTACTTACTAAATGTAGATTAGGGAAACCGAGCTGTGTGTGGCTAGGTTATCGACTTATGTAACCTTACTCCCTGACCTATATAAGGTGGACATGTGTCCTAAGATCGAGGCAATGAAACCAACGCAATCACATCAACACAAACCTTAATAAAATCTAACGAACATGAGTAAGGAATTACCTCACATCGAGGGTCTGAACATGTATAAATCTCTATGCCTTGTGTCACCTTGAGCTCTCGACACAACGCATAACCCCATCTATATTATTGCCTATAACAAACATCGACAATAATTAACGTGAAAAAAATCACTCTGAAACCGACTCTATTTAGGAATCTATCAATCTAGGTGTCCTAACGGACGGTTCGACCAGACACATGCCGCTAGTTAGACCGTGCCCCACGCCAGTTTGACTAGTTTTCCAAGGCAATCACCTGAACCCATGTCAAGCTGACCAGCCATATTTGGCTAGTTCACCCCTATACCACCATTTTGACTGACCATGAAACTCCAGCCAGACCGTCCGTGCGCTAACACTTCACGAACATATAACCACCACACAATTCACTCATCAACCATCACTGTTGGAGGCATGTCACGAGGGCCTTCGACAGGACCTGCCGAAACCAGTCCACAAGCGAGGAATCAAGCCGGAGGCGTCAAGTTCAACCGGGACAAAGCCATATGGCGAAGGCGCATGGCAAAGACCAAAGGACCATGTCTACGCCTCGCAACCAAGAAGACCACATGGGTGAAGGGCGCATGGCGAAGGCCATGCGGCGAAGCACGAAGGCTTCGCCCAAGCTGGAGCCGAGGCGAAGAAGGAGGACAAGAGGGCCGCTAGGCCCATGGGGGCCCCTTCCGCCATAACCAGGCCAGCCTAGTTGGCCCATTTAGAGCACATAAGTGTAAATGACACAGTGTGCTCTCAATAATGTCCCTATCATAAGGGTATCAATGTAAATTTCCCTGTAAACATAAACCCTAGAAGAGGGAAGCTTGCAATGGGGCTATAAATAGCCCCCTAGAGCCATGTAATTGGGGGGGGGATCCCAAGAAAAATCTTAAATTATTACATCTACTGTTTCCAACACTGTTGAGTAACCACGTCCTTCGACGTGCGCAGTTGTCGCTTCGACAACAGCTGGCGCCGACCATGGGGACCTCTGAGCGAAACCACTGAGAGCGAATGCCACCGAAGAAGGTCACGAAGGAGAAGGTTGCAAAGCGAAAGGAGAGTGAAGTAGAAGGGGACATGGCCGCCAAAGGAGTGGAGCCTTCGGCGCTCGTCGCCGAAGCTGGAGCAGCACCATCGGCTTCGGCGCCCTTACCGCAACTGCCACCTTCGGCCCCCGTCGCTTCGACGGGGCCGGTGGCGAACACGGGTGAGGCGGCGATGACAGCTGTGGGAGCAAGGGCGCTCCAAACCAGGACGGATGTCCTATCGACAAGCCATCTGGTGGCGTCCCAAGTGATTCCGTCAGAGCTGGCTCCGACTTCGACCGCGCTCGCTGTTGACGGTCCTTAAATCATAATATTTGACCGTCAATACCTACATATAATGAAATAAAACATGATATCCAACTTAGTGGTAGGGACTTAGTGGTAGGGATTATTACTAATAAATTCCACTAGTGTTGGTGAAATATGTGTATGCAGGTATTTTAAGGAGAAAACACACCTGTCATGCAAGGAAACACACTTCCGGCCAATCAGACGCGAGCACATGGATTGGAGGGCCCACAAATCAGGTAAAACCGCCATGGAACGGGTCATAACTGCCATAACCGCCATTAGGGCCCACCAGTCAGTGTCCCTGCCAAAGGAGAGGCTAGGATGTGGGGCAGGGTTCGGCCGAACCACCACAAGCTCCTTTCATCCCAGCCTTCCACGTGTATGCTTCTGATGCATTCCCAATGACGGTTGAGGGTGTTTTGGTCGTTTCCCATACCTGTAACCGTCATATGGAGGCTATAAATAGAGCTCCTCTCCCTCACTTCACTCACACGCAACTTTGAGCTGAATTACAAGAGGCTCTATTGTATCTTTTATACATTAGAAATAGGTAGAGAGTGAGGGGAAGCTCTCGAGGAGTGTCCGGAAGTTTGGCGCTCATCCGACTTCTACCTCGACGAGTGTAGTTTCCTAGGAGGAATTCTGGAGGAGTACCGGAGCTGTCGGTACACTCTGCTCCGGGTTCGGAGAACTTCTTCTATTAAGTAAGTATTCATGTTCCTTTCTTATGTTATTTAATTACTTAGTCTGAGTAAGATAGATTTCCATCTTTGCGGGTTCATTGTTTAGTATTCATACTAAGTGCTCTAGTACTAGGACTCTGGATAAAGAAGAAAGTTCCTGTACAAGTATTAGAGTAGTAATTAATAACGTAGACGTGGTGTCTAGGTTAGAGATTACCTTTGTTTGTTGTGTATCCCACGGATTTGTCAGAGGTAGGCGGCAGGTGGTGACAGCCCTGAATCCCGTCCCAGTAATCCTCCATGTTCGGATACATCATAGAGCTATAGCCGGAACCACGCTGGCAGACCAGCAGGGGTCGGTGCCCGAAGCAATAGATAGGAAATTATCTTTGCTTAGCTTAGATAATTAAAACCCACAGAAAGTCCTCTCTAGCCTAGCCTACCTATCATTAGTTGTTGTCCTTGGATAGCCTTAGCCTTAGGTAGATTACACATGTTCCCTGAGTTCGATATCCTTTTGGGGTCACCCGAAGGTGGAGTGCTACAGCGGTATTCCGTGCGCTTGTGGATTTATCTGTGGTCGTAAGAAATACCAACACTCGCCACTGCACAAGTCAACTCCAACCTCGAAGTGCAAGCCGAAGCTGACATGGAGGCCATGCGTCAGAACAAGCCGTGACTTCAGGACATGCTTCGTCAGATGCAAGAGCAACAGCAGGCATACGAAGCGGCCCGACAAGCCAAGGCCACCTCGGCGCCCATTCTCCAGTACTCGGCGGGCTACATCCCACCCCAAGTCTACCCGCAAGCGCCGATCCATGTCCTTCCGCCACAAGTCATGCAAGCGCCAGCGTGCTTCGTCGGGCAGCCTTCAGCCGCAACCATACGCCCAACCCCTCATGTACATGCACAAGTTCGACCGGTCGCTGCCCAAGCACATCCCCCACTACCTGCATAGACGTCGCAAGCGATGGCGGAAGGAGCTTCGGCCCTGCAAGCGCAGCTCCAAGCTTTCCTTCAGCAACTCAACCAACCCCACAACACTTCAGGTACAACCCCTTCGGCCCAACCGGAGGGGAATGCAAGTCAGGGTGCACCCAGTTGGCTACTGTCGAACCAGCCTGGTCCGGGGGCTTCCCCATGGAGTCAAGGACAGCAGTTCGACCTCAGCAACGCCACTCAAGCACCAACCATTCGACCACAGGCAACGACACCAGGCTTCGGAACGAATCAAGCGCCGAACCACACTACAAGAATTCTGGGCTTCTGTGACGATTACATTATGACGATAACAGCCTGTTTCCTGTCACTACCTGCCTGTTATGACGAAATGACTGTCATCACAGAAGGTGGGTCACTAACCAGCTTCTGTGACCACCAGAGGACATCGTCATTGATACAGTGACGATAATTCTCCCGTCATTGATGAATGACGAGACAAATTCGTCATAACAAATTGAACCGAATAACGCCACGTGTATGATGACATGTGATGTTGCAGATGACAAGGCGGGTGATGTGGCAGATGACATGGCAATTCACATTCGGCCCATATAGCATGGGCTTTTTTTATTTTCAATTACATTTGGCCCAAATATTTTTTTTTGACACAGCTACAAATTTTCTTTTACATTTTTTTCCTTATAGCCCAATTAAAGTACAATTCTAGCCCATATTATGGGCCAGCCCAATTAAAAAACAATCACAGAATATAAACCACAACCATTTGCATAATAATACTATAATCACATTCCAGCCATAATTAATATTCCAGCCCATACAAAAGCAAGTTTCAGAATACAGTTTCCAACATGTTCCATACAAAAGAACGAAACATGAATACAAAATGTTCCATCCACCATCCAACTACACAAGTCCCAGCCGACTACGAAGTTCCTACAGGAAGTGTCAAGTTCCTGCACCAAAAAAATTCCACCTAGCAGCCACTACTAAGTTTCGGCGTGCATCTTGCCAGCAGCCAGGAAAAAAATTCCACCAAGCAGCCACTGCACTTCTGGCCTGCATCCTGCCAGCTGCCAGCAACTAGTGCCAAAAAATCCTGTTTTCCAGCAACCAACGCAAAAAAAACTCCGGCCACCAAAAGCGCCAACCTGCAAGCAACCAGTAGCTAGCACCAAGTTCTAGCAGCCACATACACCATACAATAGCAGCCACATACACCAAGTTCTGAAGTACCAAAAGCGATCACAGCCTCGAAGTTCAACTACACTAACACGAGCCATCAAATTCCAAGCTCAGCCACCTCATTCCTGCCATCAAAAGGTGCATGTTTCCAGTTGCTGGTGAATAAAAAGTCCATTTTGTTTGGACTTGGAGGCAAACAAATGAACAAATAGTGTTTAGAGTAATAATCCAGCAGGTAAATTGAGTAATAACAATATATTGATATGGCTCTTTTCCATAAAGTCCAAACAAATGGCTCTTTTCTAGTCACAACTAAATCCAAACAATGGCTCTTTTGCAGCTAATAATCCAGAAAAAATAGAGTATCTATATCGATCAATCAAATGGCTCTTTTCCAGTCACAACTAAACAATATCTAATTTCATAGTAACAACAACTATAAACAATCCAGCAAGTAAATTGAAATAGGCAGAGTAATAGGCAATTTTGATACACACCATGAACAAAAAATTCAGCCACCAATGAAACAGTGCAATAGGCTTGATATGGATGCAAAAGCACAAGAGACAAGTTAAAGCTATGCACCTGAGCATACAACTAGCTTAGGGAGGACTGATCTGACCCTGTCCAAATGCCATCATTTGTCGAAGGAGGCCCTGATGATGAAGTGAGGGCTTCCCGGGCATGCATATCCTCCTAGCAATCAAAGCAAGGTTTCAGTTTTGCATTATTATATAAATAAAGGTTCATTACATAAGGTACTTAATAAAAGAAGGAAAGAAGATGTAATAGTTCAGTTCTTACTATAGCTTTCTTCACAGGTTCACTAAAACCTTTAGTTTTGCTGCAATGCAACTCATTAAAGAGATCAATTGCAGTAGGCTCACCGTCAATTGCAGTACCCATGCTCTTCCCCCTTGGCTCCACTTGTCTACTGCCAGTGAGGGTGCCTAACCTAAAATATTTACAAGTGTCAATAAAAAGATTCTGCACTTGATATGAAGGCATAACACATGTAAGGACAAAAGAACAAGAATCCAAGTTACTTGCATTGTTCAGTAGAGCTCAATCCCATTGGCTCCAGTTCTGTACTTAAAGTGAGGTCGCTCAATCCCATTGCCGCCGCCCAATATGGCCACCCAGGGCAAAGGCCCCATCTGCGGCGCAAGGAAGGGTTGAGGATGATGGCCAGCTGCGGCGCGCCCTGGTTGGGGCTCCACCCGCCGATGCTCACCAGCGCCACCGGATCTTGCAGTCCCAAGGCCCTCATTCCTGTAGTCACATTCTGCAAGACAGATGAAAAAAGGATCAGAAGAAAAGATCAGAACATTGCATTAGAGTTGCAGAAGCTTGTGACTAGTAACTGTTTTTGCTAGGCAAATCTGTGAGTTGAGTGATTTTAAGGAACATATACTCTTTGAGCAAGTTTATAGCCAATTTAGTAAAAATCTCACATCTTATTTACATTCTTACAGGGATATTTCTGTGACAGACATTATATTGGATTATAGAAGGAATCAAAGAGATGCTAGCCATGACCTTTCTTCTCAGGAGGTGATGCTTCCCTTTTACCAGTGACATTTTCTGCTTTATGAACTACAGACTGAGGTGGAGATGCAGCAGTAGCTTCCCTTCCTACTTCAACTACCAACTGCACTAAAGTATCCAAGCTAGAAAAAATTTCTTCCTTGGAGATATCATGATCTATATACTTGGATTGAACTGAGTTCATATTAATGCTACCACACCTAACATTAATAAAAAAGAAGGTGTTTGTTTTTCAAGAAGAATGCATGTGGTAAGTTTGGTACAGAGTAGAGATCAAAACAGTAAACAGCAGCTGTGATCGGTTGGGCAGGCATAAACATCTTCCTAATTATAATTAGTTAACCATGCATTTTTGAAACACGGTTTCTTTCTAGACCAAGTCAAACTCTGACCCAAACTAACTCTTTGGATTATTTTAGTTATTAAATGTAGAAAGGCTATATTAAATAGGTAGATGCCTCCCTACTTTCCCAGTGAACATTGTTAAACCCACAAGTCAAACATGGATCACCCATATTTTGTTAAAGAAACTATGCAATTTAGCACGCTTGACCTAAGAAGCTAAGACCAATCCTTGATAATACTAACATGCCTAACCATGCTCCTAATGCTTACCACTCCAAATTCAAGTACGAAAGCTATTTTATTATGTAACCTAAAAATAATTTCGAAATTGAGAATCATCGATATCGACACTAGAATACAAGAAGAGAGAAGCTTATAAATTTTAAGTACTAATTATGACTGTCAGAAACAATCAGAACTAATTACTGCTCTAATTTTCACAAAACAATCAGAACTAATTACTGCTCTAATTTTCACAAAGGAAGGATCAATAGGAGAATGGAAAAAAAATTGCTAATCACTACTCCATTTCAAGACTGATTCACACAAAAAACTGTCTACGAGAGAGGTTGTGAATCCTGCAAAACTGAATCCTCTACTCGTCGTCTTTATCTCAGCTACAAATCACTCCAGCAGCAGCAGCAATCAAGCACCAATAGAATACCCCAATAAACCACCAGATCTGGTGAAAGCAACACATCAACTGCACGGATCCGCGAAAGCCAGCATCTCTTCTACCGATTTCCCAACTCGACAAGGGAGATGTTACCCTCACCCAGATCCCGCGCGTCGCTGGCCTGCTGCCCTGCACCCTTGCCCCGCGCCGCGTGCCCCCGCGGCCCGCGCCACCTGCCCGCCTCGCGATTGCAAGTCGTCGGCCGCCGCTGGTCATCTTCATCGTCATCGTCGCAGCTACCATCGCCGCTGTCGTCGCCGTCGTTGCAGCCAATGTAGCCGTCGTCGCCACAGCCGCCGCCGCCGTAGCCGCTCGCTCCCGCCTACCTAAGCCCGCCGCCGCCGCTCCGGAGGGCGGAGGTGGGTGGATCCATGTGTTGCCGGTGCTCCCGCTCACGCCAGGCCGCTCCCGAGGACGGAGGCCACTGGATTCATGCGCCGCCGTCGCTCCCGTGGACGAGAGGCGGCGAATCCGCGCGCCACTGTCCTTCCCTGGCCGGGGGAGCGACACAGGGAAAGGCGAAGAGGTGGCTGGGGGCGGCGCGATGGATTGAGGAGGAGAGGGATGTTGGCGGTGGGGGATTAATGGATGGTGGCGGCGGCGGCATATGGATTTAGTTTTGGCTAGGGTTTGGGGAAGAGGTTATATGGATGAGAAGCAATCCGACGCGAATTTACCAAACTGTCCCTGGTATATCCACAGTAGTTACGAAATTGTATGAACAAAATGGACATTTCACCTTAAATTTATGAGAACTTTAAATTTAATTTTAGGCTGATTTTTGTGTTTCAAATGCAAAAATCATAAACAACAAAATTGTAGAACTCATCAAGATCTACAACTATTATATTGGTCCTTTTTACAAAGAAGTTCATTTGAACAATTCAAATTTTGAATTTTCAAAATTTGATAACGTCAAACAAAAATTGAGGTTAATAAATGATTCGAAATTGAAAAATCACCAAAACCAAAGTTGTAGAACTCATCGAGATGCAAAATTTTTATTTTGGTCATTTCTCCATCTGACTCTAATTAAATAATTTGAAATTTGAAATTCAAACTTTGAGAACTTCAAATAGAATTTTTTATTAGTGAACGACTTCAACTGAAAAAATCATCAACAACAAAGTTGTATAATTCATCTAGATCAAAAATTTTTATTTTGGTCATTTGTTCATCCGACAAAGTAATTTTAATATTGTTTACAAAATTTACATATCTCTTATATGGTTTTATAAACTATAAGAGAGATATGTAAATTTTGTGAACAATGTTACTATCACTTTGTCGGAAGAATAAATGACCCAAATAAAAGTTATAGATATTGATGAGTTATATAACTTTGTTGTTGATGACTTTTTCAGTTGAAATCATTCAGTATTTGAAAATGTTGTTTGAAGTTGTCATAATTTGAAATTCAAGTTCAAATTAGTGAAACAAAGTCATATAGCCAAATGACCAAAGTAAAAGTTATAGATATTGATAAGTTATACAACTTTGTTGTTGATGACTTTTTCATTCGATATCATTTAGTATTTAAAAATATTGTTTGAAGTTGTCATAATTTGAAATTCAAATTCAAATTATTGAAACAAAGTTATACTGAAAAATGACCAAAACAAAAGTTGTAGATCTTGATAAGTTATACAACTTTGTTGTTGATAATTTTTTCATTTGAATTCATTTACTACCCAAAAAGTTATTTGATTTAAGAGAAGGGAGGTAAAATGTACTTATTGGCGGGGGGAGCATAAGGGCTTGGCCGGTGGCCCAAAGAGGGAAGAGGAGGGAGAGAGAGGCTGCGGGCTAAGGGATGGAGAGAGTAATACTTGAGCCGAAAAAGGCCCAAGGATAGAGAGAGGAATTTTAATTTGTTTTTCATTTATTTTAATAGGTTAAATAAACTTTGTGGTATTAAAATTAGTTATTGAGCTCCGAAAATTCACGGAAAATTTAAAAGAATAATTTAGACCAACTTATAGCCATTTTAGTTTGTTTTTTTAACTTTTTTCATTCAATCATAAAATGAAACGCCATAATTTTGTTTTTTTCTTCATAAAATGAGACTAGAGATGACTTCAATCCTAAAATCCTAAAATGAGATACTAGAATTAATGTAGACAAGAAGAGTCCACCTAGGACAAACGATTTATGGTCTAGTAGCAATGTAGTATAACTAGATTTTTTTTGTTTTTAAAAAATATAATAGTTCTATATTTTATGACGATCCATTATTGTCATCGTGCTATTGTCACAGAGCCCATGCAGAGTATACTGTGACGATGATTATGACAGATACACGGTTTGGTCATAAACAACTGTCATCCTGTGAACAATCGTCATAAACAGCCTCTGTTTATGACAGATATGTGTTCCGTCATCAGGTAATCGTCATAGAAGCCCAGATTTGTTGTAGTGCCAGGCCACTATGGCATGGACCCAGCCTTCGTTCGACCCATCCATGGTGGCACACCAAGCGTCACCGTTCGGAGCCGGGCAGCCGAACACTGTGGCCCAACCTCACGCGTAAATCATGACTTCGCCCTTCGCCACGCCATATCCACAGCCAAACGGGCCTTCGCAGCAAGGTGCCGTGAACAAGGCAGGGGCGAAAAGGGGCAACCGCTGAGCGGGGGAATCAAGATTCGTCCAATCCCACCCCAATTCAAGTTCCCACCCGTTCCGCGGTACTCGGGCGAAACGGACCCAAAAGAGTTTCTGTCCATCTACGAGTGCGCGATCGAAGCCGCTTACGGCGATGAAAACACCAAGGCAAAGGTAATCCATCTCGCTCTAGATGGCATCGCCCGTTCTTGGTATTCCAACTTACCAGTTAATATCATTTACTCTTGGGAGCAATTGCGTGATGTTTTTGTCCTTAATTTTCGAGGTACCTATGAGGAGCCAAAGACGCAGCAGCATCTACTCGGCATTCACCAGAGGTCTGGGGAATCGATAAGGGAGTACATGCGTCGCTTCTCACAGGCGCGATGCCATGTTCAGGACATAACCGAGGCGTCTGTCATCAATGTCGCTTCGGCCAGGCTACTCGAAGACGAACTTACAAGAAAGATCGCCAACAAGGAGCCGCAGACACTCGAGCACCTGCTTCGTCTCATTGACGGGTACGCATGGGGCGAAGAGGATTCCAAGCGACGGTAGGAAATCCAAGCCGAGTACGATAAGGCTTCTATCACCGTTGCTCAAGCCCAAGCACAAGTACAGGTCACCGAACAGGCTCTCCCTGCCGTTCGTCAACCCCAGCCGGCGAACCAAGGACAGCCGCCAAGGCCGAATCAAACTCCCGTAACTTGGAGGAAATTCAGAACCGACCGTGCGGGCAAGGCGGTGATGGCTGTTGAAGAAGTGCAAGCCCTCCGCAAGGAGTTCGACGCCCAACAAGCAAGCAGCCATCACCAGCCCATTCGCAAGAAGGTCAGAAAAGACCTCTACTGCGCCTACCATGGACGCTCTTCGCACACCACCGAGCAATGCCGAAACATTCGGCAGCGCGGCAATGTTCAAGATCCAAGGCCGCAACAAGGAGCAGATGTCGAAGCACCTCGCGAGGTTGTTCAAGAACAAGGGCTGGGGGCGAAAATGAGTTGCTTCCAAGCTAGGGAGCTTCGAAGCCGCCCTATCCTCTGGACCCCTTTCGCCACACCCGCGCCCTTCGCCACAGTACCGGCAAGGTACGGCAACAAGGGCTGGGGGCGAAAAGGAGTTAAGTCCAAGCTGAGGGCCGCGAAGCCAGCCCATCCTCTGGACCCCTTTCGCCATAGCCACACCCTTCGCCATAGTACCGGCAAGGTACGGTGACAAGGGTTGGGGGCGAAAATGAGTTGCTTCCAAGCTAAGGGGCCGCGGAGCTAGCCCAGCCTCTGTACCACTTTCGCCACAACCACGCCCTTCGCCATAGTACCCGCAAGGTACGGCGACAAGGGCTGGGGGCGAAAACGAGTTAAGTCCAAGCTGGAGGGCCGCGATGCCAGCCCAGCCTCTGGACCCCTTTCGCCACACACACACCTTTCGCCACAGTACCGGCAAGGTACGCGACAAGGGCTGAGGGCGAAAAGGAGTTAAGTCCAAGCTAGGGGGCCGCGAAGCCAGCCCAGCCTCTGGACCCCTTTCGGCACATCCACATCCTTCACCACAGTACCCGCAAGGTACGGCGATAAGGGCTGGGGCGAAAATGAGTTACTTCCAAGCTGGGGGGCCTTGCCTATGGACCCCTTTTGCCACACCCCCGCCCTTCGCCACAGTACCGGCGACAAGGGTTGGGGGCGAAAAGGAGTTAAATCCAAGCAGGGGGGCCTCAAAGCCAGGCCAGCCTCTGGATCCCTTTTGCCACACCCACGCCCTTAGCCACAGTACCCGCAAGGTACGGCAACAAGGGCTGGGGGCGAAAATAAGTTAAGTCCAAACTGGGGGCCGCGAAGCCAGCCCAGCCTCCGGACCACTTTCGCCACACCTACACGCTTCGCCACAGTACCTGCATGGAACAGAGACAAGGGCTGGGGGCGAAAATGAGTTAAGTCCAAGCTGGGGGCCACGAAGCCAGCCAAGCTTCTGGACCCCTTTCGCCACACCCACACCCTTCGCCACAGTACCTGCATGGTACGGCGACAAGGGCTGGGGGCGAAATGAGTTGCATCCAAGCTAGGGAGCCACGGAGCTAGCCCAGCCTCTGTACCACTTTCGCCACAACCACGCCCTTCGCCATAGTACCCGCAAGGTACGGCGACAAGGGCTGGGGGCGAAAAGGAGTTAAGTCCAAGTTGAGGGCCGCAAAGCCAGCCCATCCTCTGGACCCCTTTCGCCACACCCACACACTTCGCCACAGTATCGGCAAGGTACGGCGACAAGGGCTGGGGGCGAAAATGAGTTGCTTCCAAGCTAGGGGGCCGCGCAGCTAGCCCAGCCTCTGTACCACTTTCGCCACAACCACGCCCTTCGCCATAGTACCCGCAAGGTTCGGTGACAAGGGGTTGGGGCGAAAAGGACTTAAGTCCAAGCTGGAGGGCCGCGATGCCAGCCCAGCCTCTGGACCCCTTTCGCCACACACACACCTTTCGCCACAGTACCGGCAAGGTACGGCGACAAGGGCTGAGGGCGAAAAGGAGTTAAGTCGAAGCTAGGGGGCCGCGAAGCCAGCCCAGCCTCTGGACCCCTTTCGGCACACCCACATCCTTCACCACAGTACCCGCAAGGTACGGCGACAAGGGCTGGGGCAAAAATGAGTTGCTTCCAAGCTGGGGGGCCTTGCCTATGGACCCCTTTCGCCACACCCCCGCCGTTCGCCACAGTACCGGCGACAAGGGTTGGGGGCGAAAAGGAGTTAAATCCAAGCAGGGGGGCCGCAAAGCCAGGCCAGCCTCTGGATCCCTTTCGCCACACCCACGCCCTTCGCCACAGTACCAGCAAGGTACGGTGACAAGCGCTAGGGGTGAAAAGGAGTTAAGTCCAAGCTAGGGGCCACGAAGCCAGCCCAGCCTCTAGACCCCTTTCGCCACAGCCATGCCCTTCGCCACAGTACCCGCAAGTTACGGCGACAAGGGCTGTGGGCGAAAATGAGTTGCTTCCAAGCTGGGGTGCCTCGAAGCCAGCCTAGCCTATGTACCCCTTTTGCCACACCCACGCCCTTCGCCACAGTACCCACAAGGTATGACGACAAGGTCTGGGGGCGAAGAGGAGTTAAGTCCAAGATGTGGGGCGGCGAAGCCTGCCCAGCATCTGAACCCCTTTCGCCACACCCACGCCCTTTGCCACAGTACCCGCAAGGTACGGCGACAAGGGCTGGGGGCGAAAAGGAGTTAAGTCCAAGCTGGGGGCCGTGAAGCCAGCCCAGCCTCTGGACCCCTTTCGCCACACGCACCCCCTTCGCCACAGTACCCGCATGGTACGGTGACAAGGGCTGGGGGCGAAAATAAGTTGCTTCCAAGCTGGGGGGCCTCGAAGCCGCCCTAGCCTCTAGACCCCTTTCGCCACACCCATGCCCTTCGCCACAGTTCCAGTAAGGTACGACAACAAGGGTTGGGGGCGAAAAGGAGTTAAGTCCAAGCTGGGGGGCCGCAAAGTCAGCCCAGCCTCTGGACCCCTTTCGTCACATCCACGCCTTTCTTCACAGTACCCGCAAAGTACGGCGACAATGGCTGGGGTCGAAAATGGGTTGCTTCCAAGCTGGGGGGCCGCGGAGCCAGCCCAGCCTCTAGACCCCCTTTGCCACACCCACGCCGTTCGCCACAGTACCCACAAGGTACGACGACAAGAGCTGGGGGCGAAAATGAGTTGCTTCCAAGCTGGGGGGCTTCGTAGCCACCCTATCCTTTGGACCCCTTTCGCCACACCCACGCCCTTCGCCATAGTACCCGCAAGGTATGGCGATAAGGGCTGGGGGCGAAAAGGAGTAAAGTCCAACCTGGGGGCCACGAAGCCAGCCCAGCCTCTGGACCCCTTTCGCCACACCCACACCCTTCGCCACAGTACCCACAAGGTATGACGACAAGGTCTGGGGGCGAAGAGGAGTTAAGTCCAAGATGTGGGGCGGCGAAGCCTGCCCAGCATCTGAACTCCTTTCGCCACACCCACGCCCTTTGCCACAGTACCCGCAAGGTACGGCGACAAGGGCTGGGGGCGAAAAGGAGTTAAGTCCAAGCTGGGGGCCGTGAAGCCAGCCCAGCCTCTGGACCCCTTTTGCCACACCCACACCCTTCGCCACAGTACCCGCAAGGTGCGGCGACAAGGGCTGGGAGTGAAGATGAGTTGCTTCCAAGCTGGGGGGCTTCGAAGCCGCCCTATCATCTGGACCCTTTCGCCACACCCACGCCCTTCGCCACAGTACCGGTAAGGTACGGCGACAAGGGCTGGGGGCGAAAAGGAGTGAAGTCCAAGCTGGGGGGCCGCCAAGCCAGCCCAGCCTCTGGAGCACTTTCGCCACACCCACGCCCTTCGCCACAGTACCCGCAAGGTACGACGACAAGGGCTGGGGGCGAAAAAGAGTTAAATCCAAGCTGTGGGGCCGCGAAGCCAGCCCAGCCTCTTGACCCATTTCGCCACACCCACGCCCTTCACCACAGTACCCGCAAGGTACGGCGACAAGGGCTGGGGGCGAAAATAAGTTAAGTCCAAGCTGGGGGCCGCGAAGCCAGCCCAGCCTCTGGACCTCTTTCGGCACACCCACACCCTTCGCCACAGTACCCGCAAGGTACGGTGAAAAGGGCTGGGGGCGAAAATGAGTTGCTTCCAACTGGGGGGATTCGAAGCCGCCCTAGCCTCTAGACCCCTTTCGACACACCCACGACCACCGCAAAAGTACCCGCAAGGTACGGTGACAAAGGCTGGGGGCAAAAAGGATTTAAGTCCAAGCTGGGGGCCGTGAAGCCAGCCCAGCCTCTGGACCCCTTTCGCCACACCCACACCCTTCGCGATAGTACCCGCAAGGTACGACGATAAGGGCTGGGGGCGAAAAAGAGTAAAGTCCAAGTTGGGGTGCCGCTATCACGTCCTGATAAATTCATCCCGAAATAAAAATCATTCCCTAAAAGGAATAATATAATTAATTAAAATTCGAAAAGAAATTGGCAAACATTAAAATGCGTACAAGAAAATTTCGAATGTAGCCCGGAGAATTTTTGTTAAATTCTCCTTGGTCTAAAAGGAGCCCTCAAATTTTACTTGAATTTTCAGAGCACCGAAAATATTTATTAAACAACAACAACATCTAACAAAGTTTACTAAAAAGAAAAAAACTAAAATTAATCCCCCTCCTCCCTTTGGGCCATGTCTGGCCCAAAGTCTCCCTCTCTCCCCCTCGGCCCGCAGTCCAAGTCCCTCTCCCCTCCCTTTGTTTTTCTCTCTTTCCTCCCGGGCAGCCCACTCCCTCCTCCTCCTTCCTCCCGACCTGCCTCAGCCCAGCAGCCCGGCCCAAGCCAGGCCGAGCCAAGCTAGCCACGTGCACGCGCGCCGCGCGTGCGCTGACCGCGCGCCTGACTAGTGGGTCCCACCCGCCCGGTCGTCGTCTTCCTCCCGCACGGCCTCCTCTCTCTCCTGTGAAAACCCTAGTTCGTTCCTCCCTCGAATCTGCGCGATTTAAGCGTTGGATTCCAAAATTAATTGGGGGAATTAATCCCCTTTCCTTCCTCTCCCTTTTCCCCCTAATCTCCCCTTTAATCGTGCACTATTTTGACAGGAACGGCTGCGCCATTCATGGTCGCCTTCCATGGCCGGCGGGCGCCTTTTCCGCCGCTGTTCCCCGCTCCTCCCGTGCTCGGCTTGCTTCCCTCCGATATAAAATGGAACCCACTCTTTGCGTTCTATCGTTTTAGCACCCTCCCGCGCTCTCCCGTGGCCTTACCACCTCTCCCCGCCTCCTCCTTCTCTTTCCTCGGTGCCGGCCACCCTCCAGCCGCCCCTACCGCCTCGCCCACGCGCCGTCCGGCCGTGCCGCCGCCTTCCCCGGCATCGCAGTAGCCTCCTCTCCCCCGGCCTGCCCTCCGTTTCGCGCGGAGACCCCTGGAGGTGCGCCCCCGCCGGCAACAGTGGCGTTGCCGCCACTGTTCCACCCCCGGCCGCCTCTGCCGCGTCTCCCGTGCGCCGGCCGACGTCGCCACCACCTCTCCCGGCACCGAAACGCCGTCCTCTTCCCCGGCCAAGCCACGACGTCGCCCGTATTTCGCCGGAACACCACCGTGCCGCGCCGGCCTCTCCATCCACCTCGCCGGAATTTCCCCGGTCGACCGCGTCGCCGTCTTCTCCGTCGCAGCGGCAAGGTCGTCCTCGGCATCGCCTTCCCTCCATCCGAACCCCGCCGGTGTTCGTCGTCGTCGTCATCGTTCCTTCTCGCCGGGTCGTTGTCTCGTTGCGCCGCCTCCGTCGTCGGATTCGCAGCGGCGTGATCCACGCCGTCCTCGTCTCCGTGCAGCCGCTGCCGGCTGCCCTCGTCGCCTCCTCGCCGGCCCCGGTCGTCGTCGTCGTCGTCCTCCCGTCGTTCCCGGTCGTCGTGGCGTTCCTCCCTCCGTCAAGCCGTTCTCGTCCGTCGTCCGCATCCGTCAAGTGTGCCGCTGCAGCCCCGTCGTCGTCTTCGTCCTCGCCTCCGCGTCGCGAAGCGTTGCGCCAGCCGCGTCTCGCCTTCGTCCAAGGATCGCCGCCGAAGTCGTCCCCTCGCCTTTTGTCTCCGTCATTCCCGGCCGTCTCCGCCGCGCCCGTTCGTCGTTGTCGTTCCCTCGCCTCGTCGCGTGGTGGTAAGGATCTCTCCTTCGCTGCCCCGTCCTCGTTCTTTTTGTGTCGCCCCGTACCCGTTGTGCGGTTGTCGACCCCGGTACCCGTGTATCGGTGTCGGTAGTCGTTCGCTTGTGCGTGTGGTGACCGTGTTAGTGTGCCCACTCGGTAGCCGCGTGGTTTCACGTGTGCAGCCCGCGTGGTGTCTAGTGGAGTCCGTTTGTCGGCCACTCGCCTTTGTTGACACACGGGATCCGCTTCCGTCGACCCGTGGACCGCCTCTGTGTACTCGGTCTACCGCGGTCCTTTAGGTTGACATGTGGGGTCCGCATGTCAACGGCGGAGCCTTCCTGTCTTTTCCAGGCTAGCGCTTACACATGTTTTATAATTGCAAAACCTAATCACAATAATCCGTAAATCTCCATGTAACAGCATTAAACTTCGGATGATCATATCTTGGTCATACGAACCCCGAATCGACCCGTTCAAGTCTCCTAATGTTTGTTATAACCTAAAGAACCGTGTGCTTTCTTTTTATGTATTGTTATTGCTTCTTTATAGGCTTGTAGCTTTGCTTGTGTGATTCGCGTAGCTTCTGTCGTTCCGCAGGTTCCCGAAGCATGGTTCGCGGTCGTCGCCGAAGGTTCGGAAGGCCGTTCTCTCTGAGCAAGTTAAGTCACATCATCCTTGAGTATATTGAATCCCAGTTTATAAAATTATTTTGATTTAAATTAATGCATTATCGCTTTATTTAAATTCCCGTGTTATCACTGTTTTATTTAGCCATGCCTATTTACCTTTGCTATGACTTTATCATTGTTGTTATTGTTATTATTACCTTGTTCACCCTAGGATAAACAAAACCCCAACTAGTGGGTACTCTATTCATGGTTCCACTAGTATGAATTTAGGTAGATGCTTCGCTGATTAATTAGGCAACATTAGGTGGTTTTATAACTTTAGACTTTGGGAATTCTCATATCATTTGGACACTATGGAATGGTTGGCTTATTGTGGAATCGGACACACACCTCCCCCTCTATTCAAAACCCCCAAAATGGTTTTATGCTGGGCTCGAGGTGCATGGTTGGGTTTTGTTAGTCGTACCTCGGGTACTATAAGGATTAAGCTCGGGCCTCTGTTGCAAAGCACTACCGTACTTCCACATGTCTAGTGGGTAAGGCTTAGTTTGTGGCTCAGTCTGGTTATAAACAAAAGTACACGGATGGAGATGGACGAAGTCGGGGGTCGATGGACATCTCTAGGACAAATAAAGGCTACACGAGCTGCGGCCCGGTAGTCGAGATGTCATGGCACAGGGCTGGTGTCCTGCTGCTAGGGGCTCAATCCTGCCTGCCTGTCCCGGAGGTTTCGGCTGTAGATGGGGTTGGGTCGGTACTCTTGTTTATGGCTAGGATGGGTTGGGAACTATGTCACGTCTTCCGTCCGTATACCGTGGTGGTATGTGGCACGTGGTTACACATGAGGAAGATGTGTCTTGTGGGTAAAGATGTACACCTCTGATCAGAGTATAACCTATTCGAATAGCCGCGCCCTCGGTTATGGGCAAGCCTAGCAATGTACCCAAGTTAGTGTTTTAATTCTTAAAACCTGCTTAACAACTAACATGTGGAATGGTTGGCCTGGGTTGGCTTGGGACGAGCTGGGACCCAGGGTCGGGTTGCCAGTTCGGTCTGAATCATCGTAGGCCTTAGGTTAAGGAAGATTCGTGAGGGTTCACGGCCTTGATTAATAACACTGTGTAGCTCTAGGATCGTCTTTATAAAATGACTTTGGGCAACTAAGTGACTTTTAAAAGCTGTTTACTGCAAAACCTAACCCCTATATTATTACCCCTTGTACCCCCCTTCATTAATCATGCATCTGCCGGTGTGGCTTGCTGAGTACTGTGGTTGTACTTATTCTTGCTCAATCTTTCCCCCCCTTCAGTAAGAGAAGCTTTGGAGAAGAAGTCTTGGGTGGAGTCCTGGCTTATACCCCAGTTGAGCGCCTGTGAAGATGGAGCCGTAGGCCCGGTAGTCCGCTGCTGTTTAGTTTTGTTTGTCAGGCCTGAAGTGCCTTTGTAATAATGTAAATATTATCGATATAATAAAGATGTGCCTTTTGTATCATGTTTGTTTGGTGTACCCCGGCTTTTCCTGGGACGGGGATTAATACACTAGTGTTCGGGAAAATGCAAATTTTCTCGGTCGCGACAGCCGCGGAGGCAGCGCAGCCTCTGGACCCCTTTCGCCACACCCACAAGGTTCGGTGACAAGGGCTGGGGGCGAAAACGAGTTAAGTCCAAGCTGGGGGCCGCAAAGCCAGCCTAGCCTCTGGACCCCTTTCGCCACACCCACAAGGTTCGGTGACAAGGGCTGGGGACGAAAACGAGTTAAGTCCAAGCTGGGGGCCGCAAAGCCAGCCCAGCCTCTGGACCCTTTTCGCCACACCCACACCCTTCGCCACAGTACCCGAAAGGTACGGCGACAAGGGCTGGGCGCGAAAATGAGTTGCTTCCAAGCTGGGGGGATTCGAAGCCGCCCTAGCCTCTAGACCGCTTTCGACACACCCACGACCACCGCAAAAGTACCCGCAGGGTACGGCGACAAGCGCTGGGGGCAAAAAGGATTTAAGTTCAAGCTGGGGGCCGTGAAGCTAGCCCAGCCTCTGGACCCCTTTCGCCACACCCACACCCTTCACCATAGTACCCGCAAGGTACGACGATAAGGGCTGGAGGCGAAAAGGAGTAAAGTCCAAGTTGGGGGGCCGCGGAGGCAGCGCAGCCTCTGGACCCCTTTCGCCACACCCACAAAGTTCGGTGACAAGGGCTGGGGGCGAAAATGAGTTAAGTCCAAGCTGGGGGCCGCAAAGCCAGCCCAGCCTCTGGACCCCTTTCGCCACACCCACACCCTTCGCCACAGTACCCGAAAAGTACGGCGACAAGGGCTAGGGGCGAAAATGAGTTGCTTCCAGGCTTGGGGGATTCGAAGCTGCCCTAGCCTCTGGACTCCTTACGCCACTCCCACGCCCTTCGCCAAAGTACCCGCAAGGTACGGCGACAAGGGCTGGAGGAGAAAAGGAGTTAAGTCCAAGCTGGGGGCCGTGAAGCCAGCCCAGCTTCTGGACCCCTTTCGCCACGCCCACACCATTCGCCACAGTACCTGCAAGGTACGGCGACAAGGGCTGGGGGCGATAATGAGTTAGGTCCAAGGTGGGGGGCGGCGAAGGCAGCCAAGCCTCTGGACCCCTTTCGCCACTCCCACACCCTTCATCACAGTACCCGCAAGGTATGGCGATAAGGGCTTTGGCCGAAAATGAGTTGCTTCAAAGCTGGCGGGCCGCGGAGCCAGCCCAGCCTCTGTACCCCTTTCGCCACACCCACGCCCTTCGCCACAGTACCCGCAAGGTACGGCGACAAGGGCTGGGGGCGAAAAGGTGTTTAGTCCAACCTGGGTGCCGCAAAGCCAACCCAGCCTCTGGACCAGTTTCGCCACACTCACACCCTTCGCCACAGTACCCGCAAGGTACGACGACAAGGGCTGGGGGCGAAAAGGAGTTAAGTCCAAGCTGGGGGCCGTGAAGCCAGCCCAGCCTCTGGACCTCTTTCGCCACACCCACACCCTTCGCCACAGTACCCGCAAGGTACGGCGAAAAGGGCTGGGGACGAAAATGAGTTGCTTCCAAGCTGGCGGGCCGCGAAGCCAGCCCAGCCTCTGTACTCCTTTCGACACACACGCCCTTCGCCACAGTACCCGCAAGGTACGGCGACAAGGCTGGGGACGAAAAGGAGTTAAGTCCAAGCTGGGGGCCGCGAAGCTAACCCAGCCTCTGGACCCATTTTGCCACACCCACGCCCTTCGCCACAGTACCCGCATGGTACAAGGACAAGGGCTGGGGGCGAAAAGGAGTTAAGTCCAAGCTGGGGGCTGTGAAGCCAAGCCAGCCTCTGGACCTCTTTCGCCACACCCACACCCTTCGCCACAGTACCCGCAAGGTACGGCGAAAAGGGCTGGGGGCGAAAATGAGTTGCTTCCAAGCTGGGGGGCCGCGGAGCTAGCGCAGCCTCTGTACCCCTTTCGCTACACACACGCCCTTCGCCACAGTACCCGCAAGGTACGGCGACAAGGGCTGGGGGCAAAAAGGAGTTAAGTCCAAGCTGGGGGGCCGTGAAGCCAGCCCAGCCTCTGGACCCATTTTGCCACACCCACGCCCTTCGCTACAGTATCCGCAAGGTACGACGACAAGGGCTGGGGGCGAAAAGGAGTTAAGTCCAAGCTGGGGGCCGTGAAGCCAGCCCAGCCTCTGGACCTCCTTCGCCACACCCACACACTTCGCCACAGTACCCGCAAGGTATGGCGAAAAGGGCTGGGGGCGAAAATAAGTTGCTTCCAAGCTGGGGGGATTCGAAGCCGCCCTAGCCACTAGACCCCTTTCGACCCACCCACGACCACCGCAAAAGTACCCGCAAGGTACGGCGACAAGGGCTGGGGGCCAAAAGGATTTAAGTCCAAGATGGGGGCCGTGAAGCCAGCCCAGCCTCTGGACCCCTTTCGCCACACCCACACCCTTCGCCACAGTACCCGCAAGGTACGATGATAAGGGCTGGGGGCGAAAAGGAGTAAAGTGCAAGTTGGGGGGCCGCGGAGCCAGCGCAGCCTCTAGACCCCTTTCGCCACACCCACAAGGTTCGCTGAGAAGGGCTGGGGGCGAAAAGGAGTTAAGTCCAAGCTAGGGGCCGTGAAGCCAGCCCAGCCTCTGGAACTCTTTCGCCACACCCACACCCTTCGCCACAGTACCCGCAAGGTACGGCGAAAAGGGCTGGGGGCGAAAATGAGTTTCTTCCAAGCTGGGTTGCCGCGGAGCCAGCGCAGCCTCTGTACCCCTTTCGCCACACACACGCCCTTCGCCACAGTACCCGCAAGGTACGGCGAAAAGGGTTGGGGGCGAAAATGAGTTGCTTTAGAGCTGGGGGGATTCGAAGCCGCCCTAGCCTCTAGACCCCTATCGACACACCTACGACCACCGCAAAAGTACCCGCAAGGTACGGCGACAAGGGCTGGGGGCAAAAAGGAGTTAAGTCCAAGCTGGGGGCCGTGAAGCCAGCCCAGCCTCTGGATCTCTTTCGCCACACCCACACCCTTCGCCACAGTACCCGCAAGGTACGGCAAAAAGGGCTGGGGCGAAAATAAGTTGCTTCCAAGCTGGGGGGATTCGAAGCCGCCCTAGCCTCTAGACCCCTTTCGACACACCCACGACCACTGCAAAAGTACCCGCAAGGTACGGCGACAAGGGCTGGGGGCAAAAAGGATTTAAGTCCTAGCTGGGGGCCGTGAAGCCAGCCCAGCCTCTGGACCCCTTTCGCCATACCCACACCCTTCGCCATAGTACCCTCAAGGTACGACGATAAGGGCTGGGGGTGAAAAGGAGTAAAGTCCAAGTTGGGGGTCCGCAAAGGCAGCGCAGCCTCTGGACCCCTTTCGCCACACCCACAAGGTTCGGTGACAAGGGCTGGGGGCGAAAACGAGTTAAGTCCAAACTGGGGGCCGCAAAGCCAGCCCAGCCTATGGACCCCTTTGGCCACACCCACACCCTTCGCCACAGTACCTGAAAGGTACGGCGAAAAGGGCTAGGGGCGAAAATGAGTTGCTTCCAAGCTGGAGTGCCGCGGAGCCAGCGCAGCCTCTGTACCCCTTTCGCCACACACACGCCCTTCGCCACAGTACCCGCAAGGTACGGCGAAAAGGGCTGGGGGCGAAAATGAGTTGCTTCCAAGCTGGGGGGATTCGAAGCCGCCCTAGCCTCTAGACCCCTTTCGACACTCCCACGACCACCGCAAAAGTACCCGCAAGGTACGGTGACAAGGCTGGGGGCAAAAAGGATTTAAGTCCAAGCTGGGGACCGTGAAGCCAGCCCCGCCTCTGGACCCCTTTCACCACACCCACACCCTTCGCCACAGTACCTGCAAGGTACGACGATAAGGGCTGGGGGCGAAAAGGAGTAAAGTGCAAGTTGGGGGGCCGCGGAGCCAGCGCAGCCTCTAGACCCCTTTCGCCACACCCACAAAGTTCGGTGACAAGGGCTGGCGGCGAAAATGAGTTAAGTCCAAGCTGGGGGCCGCAAAGCCAACCCAGCCTCTGGACCCCTTTCGCCACACCCACACCCTTCGCCACAGTACCCGAAAGGTATGGCGACAAGGGCTGGGGGCGAAAATGAGTTAAGTCCAAGGTGGGGGGCCGCGAAGGCAGTCAAGCCTCTGGACCCTTTTTGCCACTCCCACACCCTTCATCACAGTACCCGCAAGGTACGGCGATAAGGGCTTTGGGCGAAAATGAGTTGCTTCAAAGCTAGCGAGCCGCGGAGCCAGCCCAGCCTCTGTACCCCTTTCGCCACACCCACGCCCTTCGCCACAGTACCCTTAAGGTACAGTGACAAGGGCTGGGGGCGAAAAGGAGTTTAGTCCAAGCTGGGTGCCGCGAAGCCAGCCCAGCCTCTGGACCAGTTTTGCCACACCTCGCCACAGTACCCGCAAGGTACCGCGACATGGGCCAGGGGCGAAAAGGAGTTAAGTCCAAGCTGGGGGCCGCGAATTCAGCCCAGCCTCTAGACCCCCTTTCGCCACACCCATACCGTTCACCACAGTACCGACTCGGAAAAACATTTTCTGCCGATTCGTTGTGCCGATACAGTTCATTATCGACAATAACAAGCGGTTTGACTCCGAGAAGTCCAAGGAAATGTGCGAGGGGTTAAAACTTGAAATCAAGTTCGCATCGGTTGCACACCAGCAAACGAACGGGACAGCAGAAAGGGACGAACGGCAAAACCCTAGTAGCACTAAAGAAAAGACTAAAGGGGGCGCTAGAGGGTAAATAACCAGTTAACATGCTCTGGGCCCTCCGGACAACGTCGATAAAACCCACCAAGCTCTTATACGGCAATGAGGCTATGACGCCAAGCGGGCTGGGGGCTAATTCACCAAGGGTAATCTTCGCTGGAGGTGAACGAAGAAAGCCGGCAACAGTTAAAAACGGTCGAAGTACCTAAAAAAGACCGAAAGCCGGTAACGGTTAAAAAGGTCGAAGTGCTAAAAAGACCGAAAGCCGGCAACGGTCAAAATGATCAAAGTACCTAAAAATATCTTTGCCAAAGGAAAAAAGGGGAAAGTACGAGCCGAACAGCCGTAACACGCACCACACCCCATTTATTTGCCAAAAAGCACAAGTTATAGATAAATTCCATTGCCCGCCAAAAGGCATTCGGACTTTAGATCCGATGCATCAGCAAAAGCAGTCCTCAATGGCGAAGGACTACCCCTTGAGCATCTTCTTAATCGCAAGTTGTTAGAACAACAAAAAAAATTTTAAGCGGTGAAGAAGGAAAAACGGGGACTATGCAGTGTCGACGCTGGGCAAAGGCAAACTGACGCTCAGTCATATAAAATTCATGGGTGTCTTCGTCTTTTTTCTGTGTATGATATTTCGTGGAAAAACCCCAAAGCAAACGCCTGATCAACGAAAACGCCAGGGGGGTGATACGAATCGGCCAAAGTACTGCTCGCCGAATGTTGAAACCGCGACAGCTCGTTTTCGGAAAACACACCGATCGTCGCTACACTCGACTTATGCAAATACTTAAGCATTTCTGAACGCGTATGCCAAAAGTCGAGAGCGAATGATGAGGGCTGAAAGGTCGACATATCTTTTCGCTAAATTACGCAAAGGGGCCGACATGTTTCGACCTAACGAAAGGACGAAAGTGACTATGCAAATATTAGCAAAAAGAAATTTGAAACACACACATAAGCTCCATCAGGCGAAAGCACATACATTACAAAAAAAAGGAAGCTACAGCTTCGCCATAAAAAGGCGAAAACCAAAAGATGGTTAACCATTAGGGCAGCCAAATGCAAGTGTCAATTTTTTTGCAGGTACTAAAGAAAGGTTTCGGCAGGAACATCGGCTGAAAGGGGGCGCCTCATGCCATACCACATAATTTGCACGGTCTCGGCCAAAGCTCCCTACTCATCCTTGCCCATGAGGGGCTTGTTGGAGGCATGTCACGAGGGCCTTCGACCGGACCTGCCGAAACCAATCCACAAGCGAGGAATCAAGCTAGAGGCGTCAAGTTCAACCGGGACGAAGCCATATGACAAAAGCCGTATGGCGAAAGCCGTATGGCGAAGGCGCGTGGCAAAGAACAAAGGACCATGTCTACGCCTCGCAACCAAGAGGACCACATTGGCGAAGGGCGCATGGCGAAGGTCATGCGGCAAAGCACAAAGGCTTCGCCCAAGCTGGAGCCGAGGCGAAGAAGGAGGACAAGAGGGCCGCCAGGCCCATGGGGGCCCCTTCCGCCATAACCAGGCTGGCCTAGTTGGCCCATTTAGAGCACATAAGTGTAAATGACATAGTGTGCCCTCAATAATGTCCCTATCATAAGGGTATCCATGTAAATTCCCCTGTAAACATAAACCCTAGAAGAGGGAAGCTTGCAATGGGGCTATAAATAGCCCCCTAGGGCCATGTAATGGGGGGTCCCAAGAAAAATCTTAAATTATTACATCTACTGTTTCCAACACTGTTGAGTGACCACGTCCTTCGACGTGCGCAGTTGTCGCTTCGACACCAATCACCACGGCCAATTTGTTCATCACAAAACATCAATCATGGAAATGATTTTACATCATGTTTATGTTAGAAATTTGGTCATAATTCGGCATATTTTAATCCAAAATATTAAGATAATAAACATGACATTTGCAATTTGAGTTGATCTAGTAACAGTGCTAGTTGTATACAACATGAGCATGCTTAAGGTGAAATAAGCATCAACATTTACATAGTAACGTAATGATGCCATTGCGAAGGATATTAACAAACAAACATCTAGTAGAATAGGGAGAATAGAAGTATACCCCGAGAACGTCCCACTGCTGGATTTTGAGATAGCATTGCCTCCGTTGATGACCTTCACCTCCTTGTCTCCAATCTTCGTTGACATGTTAGCGAAGGTGTCGATGCAGCAGCAGTAGTCGTGAAGAACAAGAACAGTCGCGCTTGAAGCGCTCCCCAAAAACTTGATCGCCCGCCTACCCGTGCAGGTTCTCAAGCGGACGGAGTTCCGGAGGCACCTGCTCATCCCGTACACCTGTACACGCAGGTGAACAGAACTGGGGAAGGATTATGCAGTGCAGGAACAGAGGGAGGAACCGGAGGAACTTCGGAAATGCAAGAGATGGGAAGAACAGAAGAACTCGTTATTCTTCTGTTCGTCCTTCTGGTCGCTGCAGAGTATATATATGCGAGCGCGAGAGTAACGTTCGGGGTCATCAACCGTGGTGTTTAATTCCGTAACCGACGCGCTCATTAATACAGAATCAATTCATGGCGTTTAATTCCGTAACCGACGGAATTAATTCACGGCGTTTAATTCCGTAACTGACGGAATCAATTCACAATGTTTTGTTCCGTAACCGATGCGCTCGTTAATACGGAATCAACTCTCCGTGTTTATTACCGTCCGTTATGAGAGTTTCACTTAGATTTCCAAGGTAGTATTATTACCCATAGCACTTAATGTGGGCCAATGGAATTTATTAGGATTTAATTGGGCCTAGCCCATTAATCTAACAATCCCTACCAAATTTCATGGCTCACACGAAATGCTCTCGATTCTGATCATGTTTGTTATACCAGTGTTTCGGTGGAGACTGTTAAGTTGAACTTCCACCTAGGAAAAGAGCTACACTAGACCACAACTGAACAATGGACTATGCCTTGAATTATCAGTCTTGTGCAATCAGGTTTCACTCAAACCCTTAAAGGGTACTGGGCTGCCGTTTGCATCCCCTCTGTTTGGAGCGTTTAAGTCATAACCTGGCCTTTTCATGAGTATCTAGAGATCACCAAGATCTCATAGACTGTGACTAGCAGTCGGACTCATATAGGTGTGTTCCTTCTATGATATTCTGTAGATCAACATCTCTGCTTTATGAGAAGTACTCAGATCACATTAAGGTGTATACCCTCCCTCCATACAGAATAGAAGAGAAGTGCATCATGAATATAAGCCCATTTTAGAGTCTCCTCTCTCAGCTACACAATAGTTTGTTTCGCCATCCAAATTCACGGGATCTTTGACCACAATGGACAGGTTTCCACTATTGTGCAACTCTAAGTGGATCTCAAGCCCATCTTCCTCAATGCAAAGTCTATCACATTACATGCTAGCCTCTTGGTAAACTGATCTGCCAGATATTTAGCCGTCTGGACATAGTCCTATGCTATCACTCCGAAGTTTTTCGGCTTTCTGACAGACTTCAGTCTTCTTTTTACATGCCTGGATGACTTCATGTTGTCCTTCGAACTGTTCACTTTAATAGTCACTGTTTGATTATCACAGTTTATCAGGATTGCTGGTACTGGTTTTTCAACCACCGGCAAGTCCAACAGGAGCTCACGAAACCATTCGGTCTCAACTGTGGCAGTATCTAAAGTTGTGAGTTCTGCTTCCATTGTTGACCTCGTTAAGATGGTCTGCTTGCAAGACTTCCAGGAAACAACGCCACCTCCAAGCGTGAACACATACTCACTTATGGCATTTATCTCAAAAGCATCAGATATCCAGTTTGAATCACTATAGCCCTCCAATATTTTTGGGTACCCGGCGTAGTGAATTCCATAGCTCATTATCCCTTTTAGATAGCGCATTACTCTTTCAAGAGCATGCCAATGATCATCTCCCGAATTTGAAACAAACCGGCTCAACCTGCTCATAGCAAATGAAATGTCAAGCCTCGTTGCACTAGCTAAGTACATCAATGAACCAATGATCTGTGAGTATCTCAGTTGATCCCTTGCTACTCTTCGGTTTTTCCCTAATAGCACACTGGGATCATAAGGAGTAGGAGCTGCCTTGCAGTCACTATAACCAAAGCAACTCAAGACCTTGTCCACATAGTGAGATTGCACAACTGTAATCCCACCCTCATCTCCTCTCAATAGCTTAATGTTAAGAATAACATCAGTCACTCCCAAATCCTTCATTTCAAAGCTTTTGGATAGAAAGTCCTTGACCTCCTCAATCATATTGAGGCTGGTCCCAAAGATCAATATGTCATCGACATATAAACACAAGATCACTCCCTCTCCCCCACCATAGCGAGAGTACACAAATTTGTCAGCTTCATTCACAACAAAGCCAGCAGATGTAAGTGTTTTATCAAACTTCTCATGCCATTGCTTAGGCGCTTGTTTGAGACCATACAAGGACTTCAACAGCTTGCACACCATTCCCTCTTGACCTTCTAGTACATACCTATCTAGTTGATCCATATAGATATCCTCCTCCAACTCTCCATTGAGGAAATCTGTCTTAACATTCATTTGATGGACGGGTAGACCATGAGAGGCTGCCGGAGTGAGTAATACTCGAATCGTGGTCAAGCGAGCAACTGGTGAGTAAGTGTCGAAAAAGTCCTCGCCTTCCTTTTGGGTATAACCCTCGGCCACAAGCCTTGTCTTTTACTCTTCGATTGTACATTAGGCCTAAGCTTTTTCTTGAAAACCCATTTGCATCCTACAGGCTTGCATCCATATGGACGCTCGACGACTTCCCAAGTACCATTAGACATAATTGAGTCCATCTCACTGCGTACCGCTGTTGATGCGGAAAACACACACTGACCTGGGAGATCTGCTTAGCTCCAGTGCAGGTCCAAAGGATCATGAGATGCGAGCGTGCTAGTCAGTTTGATCCTGCAACTGACAAGATATACAAATAACAGATCAAACAGCCGATCGGCTAAACAGCCGATGGAGTAATCCCAGTCGATGCCGATACCAGCCGATAGCAACAGGGTTTAAGCAATCGGCTATATGTCCAATGTAGATAATGATATAAAGGCAATCGGCTGATGATGATATAATAAAATAAAAATATGATCCAGTATAAACCAATCGGCTAGCAATGATATGATAGAATAAGCACTGATCCGAAGGTTAAAGCATACATCGGCTGGAGGTCCGATGCCATAAAATCCACAAGATTAGATTAAACAGTGAAACCTTTGTTGCGATCTGCTAAATCCAACTTGTATGTATATGTAATCCTTATAAGCCGATGCAACGTCCAGATAACTTATAGGCTAGCACCCCGATAAAACATTAGCATGAACCTATCGGCTTAACAAGACTTATATTATCAACAACAATCTAGTAGGTCGAACCTAACCGATGCAGCACGAGATTGTATATGATAATCTAATACTCGATGAGCCGATAGATCTGTCTAACGTGATGAATATAGCAAATCTATCTAGAACGACATTGTGATTGTAGAGATATGTCGGCTAAGACAGAAGATCGGACCTAACCGAGATAGTTCCAACTAAACCGATGCGTCTCTAAACACAATGCAATTAAAGATAGAATCGAGATATCAGGTAGGTAAATCAATCAACCAAACCAGAGCAATCCAAGAGATCAGAGCGATGCAGCCTTGAACAACACCGACGTAGATGACAGATTCACCAGGGCCCGACGGAACGTAGGACTTACCCCTTCGCCGGAGATCGAAAGCCGATGCAGCCTCGCGTCAGGTGCCCAAATCCCGCCGGAAGATAAGTAAAAACCTCGGTAAAGAGGGTGGTGATGCGCCAAGAGTATTATTGATTCAGAGTGATAGATTACGTACATAGACCCTAGGTGTATATATTTATACCCATGGGTTGATACAAGTCCTTGTCGAATAAGAAAGAAATTATCCTAAAGATAAAAGGAAAACATAAAGTCCTTATCGGACACTAAACATACTTTTCTAAAGATAAAAGAAAACTAACAAACTATTCCTTATTAATAGATAAACTGCCATGCCGCATCCTCTTTGAACTCGATTGCTTATGGATAAACTTCCTTTATTAGATTGATTTCCTTAACCGAATATAGCAGGGATCCGACTATTGGCAACTTGATAACTCCCATCGGCTGATTCCGTGATGCTGCAGCCGATAGTGATTTTCAGCCGATGATGACTTTAGGGCTTACCAAATTTCACTGTTAACAACTGCTTCCTTCCAATAGTCAGCGTCAGGAGATGAATATGCCTCTTCAATGGTTCTTGGAGTGCCATCCACAAGGTATACAACGTAGTCATCTCCAAAAGACTTTGCAGTCATTTGTCTCTTACTCTTTCGAGTTGCTACAATGCTATCCTCCTCAGGATTTTCCTCATGCGTTTGATCAATGTGTTCTATCGGCGTAAAGTGCTCAGGGGATAAAATAGGTTCTTGACTAGAGGTGCTAGGTGCATTTTTCATATGAAATTCATTCTAAAAAATGTGGCATCTCAAAAAAACTTGATAGATCTTTTTCGGTAGTTGGCTTTGCTGCATCACTAAAACCACACGCTTTCGATGGTTCAAACTATAAGAGATGGACATCACGTGCACTTTTGTGGTTGACAGCGATGCAATGTTTCTTTGTCTCACGGGGCAAACTGAGTGAACCGCCTCTCTCTCCTGAGGAGGAGGCTAAGTTCGAGGCTGCGGATTGCTTGTTCCCTGGAGCATTGATAAGTGTACTCGCCGATAATATTGTGGACGTGTATATGCACATCCCTTTAGGGAAGGACATGTGGGATGCTCTTGAGGCCAAGTTTGGAGTTTCCAACGCCAGCAACGAGCTGTATGTCATGGAGCAGTTCTATGACTACAAGATGGCCAACGACCGTTCTGTAGTGGAACATGCTCATGAGATTCAGATGATGCCAAAGGAACTTGAGAACAACAACTGCGAGTTGCCAAACAAGTTTGTGGCGGGAGGCATTATTGCCAAATTGCCACCTTCTTGATCGGACTTTGCTACTTATCTAAACACAAGAGGCAAGAGTTCAATGTTACTGACCTCATTGACTCTTTGGGTGTTGAGGAGAAGGCGAGAGCAAAGAACAACAGGGACAAAAAAATCAAGCAGGGGCGGATTCACCGTTGGGGCTCGTTGGGGCTAGAGCCCCAGCTACATGCCGGCAGAAACCCCTGCCCTGCATGCAGAGCAGCAGCCACACAGCGTCAGGAGAGGAGCAGCGTATAACACAAGTGCAGAACAACCAGGTGGCAAGGAAGAAGGAGCAAACAAAGACAACATGGCGTGGTCCATGGATGATTAAGTGGACTAATTGGCTGTTAGGCCTTCCTTATTAACCTATTAGTTTTTGCTTTTTTTTTGTCTACTTTAATGGATGGAACGATCGGGGGATTAGGGAAGCGAGTGGTTTTTTACTCACAAAGTAATCCAACAATTATCAACAATTGTGTTATTAAATTTGTGGTTGTGTCTTTGTCGTATTATGTCTTCTATCATGGGAAAGTGTTTTCATCCCTTCAGGAGATATCCCCTCGTTTTGTACATGTCATCTAAATAATCATAAAAAAATCTTAAAAAATTGATTAATATGAAACATATCACTCCACATACATGCAAGTTAAAATTCAACTTCTACAAGTTGCAAAAAAATATAATTGTGAATGTACGATAACTATTTTCAATTTAATTTGTTAATTTTGTTGCAACTTGTAGAAGTTATATATTTGCGGAGTGATATATTTCATATCAATCCATGTTGTCAAATTTTTTTCAAATTGTTTAGAACTATTTAGATGGCATGCAAGCTTCCATCATACTTTGTAAAACACATTAGAAAGGAGCACCCCCTATATTTCCATTCTAGATTCGCCACTGAGATCAAGGGAGATTCTAGCACCAATTTGGTGCAAAAGAAGAACCCTCATGCATCCCACAACAACAACAAGAAAGTCAAACCTGACGTCAAACCCAAGGCTATAACACATTTTAAGAAGAACAGGCAAGGGAAAGGCAAAAAGAGATTGCTTTGTGTGTGGCATGCCTGGGCATTGGGCCAAGGATTGTCCTTAGCGCAAGAACAAGATGTCTGCAAACATGGTTATTAGTGAGGGCGGAGGAACATCGAGTTATGGTAAATTTCTACCTACAGTTCTTTCCATATGTCACTCACCTGATTGGTGGGTTGACACTGATGCTAATATTCATGTGTGTGCTGACATTTTCCTGTTTTCTTCTTATCAGGTTGGGAGAGGTTCCTCCTTGTTGATGGAAAATGGATCGCTTGCGGCTGTTCATGGTGTTGGTACGGTCGATCTGAAGTTCACTTCGGGAAAGACCGTGCAGCTGAAGAACGTGCAGCTTGTCCCTTCAATAAAGAAGAATCTAGTTAGCGGTTCTCTACTGTGTAGAGATGGTTTTAGACTTGTGTTTGAATCCAATAATGTGTCGTATCTAAATATGGAACTTTTATTGGAAAAGGTTATGACAGTGGAGGCTTGTTCCGCTTTTCTTTGGATGATATGTGTAATAAAGTTGTGAACCATGTAAGCAATGATGATGATAAGTCCAATGTGTGGCATTCGCGACTGAAGAACTGAACCATGTAAGCAATGATGATGATGAGTCCAAGTGCGTTATTCTTCTGTTCATCCTTCTGGTCACTGTAGATTGCATATATGCAAGCGCGAGAGTAACGTTCAGGGTCATCAACCGCGGTGTATAATTCCGTAACCGCGGTCATCCACCCACCATCTCAACCGGTCAACAGAGACTCTCCACTAACTCCGTATTTTAGTTGAGACCTCTTCACTTAGATTTCCAAGGTGGTATTATTACCCATAGCACTAAATGTGGGCCAATAGAATTTATTAGGATTTAATTGGGCCTAACTCATTAATCTAACAGTTTACTCCAATGCAATTGGCATATGGAATATGGGAAGTACATGACAAGCTGCAACATATCCCAAAATTTTGCACAAATTTTGACAATTTGACCCTTTACAAAAACTATTTTTACAAATGAACCGCCACTAAAACTTATTTCAAAAATGACCCTTTTGTTCAGCACCAAATCGTGTGACGCTGAACTTAGACACCTCAGCGCCAAATAGCGTGGCGCTGAATGTTCGTTGGCATGTTGACTTAGCCTCCTGTCCGCAGTGGCACGACATTCAGCGCCAGTCGACGTGGCGCTGAGGTGTCTAAATTCAGCGCTAGATGATTTGGCACTGAACAAAAGGGTCATTTTTGAAATAAGTTTTGGCGGCGGTTCATTTGTAAAATTAGTTTTTTCAAAGAGTCAAATTGTCAAAAATTGTGAAAATTTTGCCTTCCTGAATCCTGAAGAAGTAAAACAGACCTGTCCTTTTCTTGTTCTTTTTTTTTTAATAGAACAAGCAATAGGTGGTATTTATCTTATCTTCTTTCCCATCCTTTCTGCTGTCAATGTTCATAAATTAATCTCATTCCCACAAAATACATTTGAACCTAATTTTCATGGTTCGAAAGTAGGGATTTGAGCAGTAACTCCCCATGTTGCCTGATAAAACGTGCGCGCTGTGATGCTTCGGTAAGGATCTTGCTCTCTCTTCCTCTTCAGATAAGACATTATATTCTCCACCTCTGACTTGATGTCCAAATATAATTGGTTTGCACTCTCCCTATCCCTCTGTACACCGTCCATTCCTTTCATTTCAATTGGTTTTCCAAATAGATAGTATAGCCGACCTGGTAATTTAGGTAGAACAGCAGGCAAGTGTAAGACCTGATTTCCTTCCTCTCCTTTTACAGTACTCCTGAAACAAAACTCACAAAAGGTTGCACCCTAAAAAAGGACTCAAAATAGGTTCGTCATGCAATTAACAGGGCAACGTATCCTATGCACACATCTATCTTGGTGCACTCATGCACTCGGCCACTGTCGGCCCTTCGATTCTAATCCAAAGGCTAAAAACGCAGGTGCGGCATTTTTACAGAAAGCCGCCCGCAACACCTGTGTATGTTTGCAGAAAACCCCTCACTTCCCTTCGTCTTCTCTCGTCCAAACCTCCTCGATCCAGGTCGATCCCCAAATCTGCTCTATCACCTTCGGTCGGGGCCGGCGGGACTCGTCGTCGGCGCTTGCAGCATGGCTGTTGGTGATTTTGTGTCCATCTACACGCAGCTGAACATCGAGCTGGCCGAGCAAGCAGCACAGTGGCCCGTTTGGCCGGCAAGCAGCGACATGACTGGGGAGCATCGTGGTGTTCAATCGAGGAAAAATGGCAGCGAGGCTGCCATATCAATAATTAAAATAGGCCATGTCCAACCAAGAGAAAA
This sequence comes from Oryza glaberrima, assembly GCF_000147395.1. NCBI lineage: Eukaryota > Viridiplantae > Streptophyta > Magnoliopsida > Poales > Poaceae > Oryza > Oryza glaberrima. Next base: position 13,775,817 of record NC_068326.1, read on the forward strand.
ACAAGAAGAGAAATCAACAAATAAACATGGACATTATAGCTGAAGAATCGAGAGAAAAAACACGAAGAGACTCGCCGGAACGACGGCCTCCATGGCTCCATGCGGACACTATAGATGGAGACGAACCATTCAGCGAGCAGCTGGACAGCCACGCCGGCTGTGAAGGACAGCGCCGAGGCAGCCACAGCCTGGCGTGTCGGCCGATGCTAGCCCTAGCAGCAGGATTCAATGAAAATCGAGATGAATCATCGTTCTGTTCAGCCCCATCGTACGGAGATGAGATCTGGATCGAGGAGGTTTGGACGAGAGAAGACGAAGGGAAGTGAGGGGTTTTCTGCAAACATACACAGGTGTTGCGGGCGGCTTTCTGCAAAAATGCCGCACCTGCGTTTTTAGCCTTTGGATTAGAATCGAAGGGCCGACAGTGACCGAGTGCATGAGTGCACCAAGATAGGTGTGTGCATAGAATACGCTGCCAATTAACAGTATGCTTTCCTTTATTTTTTTTAACAAAAGGAAGAAAAGACAAAGTACAGAGATCTGACCTTACTCCTGGACAATCTTGGTTGAACGACTCTATTGTTTCTCTGATATAAGGGATGTTCTTTAGTTCATTGTAATCCAGAACTATCTGTGAAAAGTACAAACAAGGTATAAATACATTATCCCTAAAAAAGAACAGATACAGTTTTATATTCCACTGAGCACCGATCATAAATTCCACATCATAAGAAAGCATATATGCTATTTGGAAACCATATTATTTCAGATGATTTACTGTTAAAAGCCAGAGCAAACTACCTCTAACATGTCATCTTCTCCTACACAACCGAATGGTATGACAGTAACTCCAAACTGTGCTGCCATTCTTACAAATTCTGGTTGATCTGGCCAAAACAACTGGTAGTCTTCATCCTGCCCAATTCAGCAGAACAAATATATTGAGAAGGAAAAGACATCACAAAAGTGTAGTTGATAAATGTAAAGTTTCAAGCAAACCTTTCTATGTAGAGCTTCTCGAATACCACCAGGATAGAGGAGAACAAATTCATCTCTCTCAAATAACCTATATGTATTGATCGGACTGACTTGTACTCCCCCATACAATGGGACTACGTCAAAAAAAGATAGCTCCTGGCGCAAAATCTCATAATTCCCCACAAAAAACACTGGATGAGCCAAAGTTCGCAGAACTGCTTTCTTCTCCCTCAAGAACTCTTCAGCCATTGAAGTGATCTCCATTGCCAACAGCTGATGGTAACCCACCAACAGGACGGGGCCTTTGTCAGGAACACCGGCGAGGCCGCGGACGATTTTGCCGTTTCTCAGAGTAGATAGCATGACTGGGCTCAGCAAATGGTGAAGCAGCCTGCAGAAATTCCCAGCTTTCTTTTGATCAATTCAATCTGTTTAACGAAAGTACAATTGATATTTGAGAATCTGAATGCATACTTGAAATCTTCACCAAATGTTCTCTTGAATTCACTTATTGTAGGTGGGAGGAAATCAGTGATAGTGTCCCTTTGTTTGCCCTGGCGGTACATGCTGGCTCCTTTTATGACAGTTAGCAGATTAAAGCTGCTCTCCTGTGGAAATGTTCTATTGCTGAGATTTTCTAATGGACAACACAACAGATAAATAATAGTACATATATAATTTCTATACATAATTAAGCACTGGAAATGACCAATGAAGTGGAGAAATAGAAGCAATTGTGAGAAAATTATTAAAAGTATGTACCATGAGTAATCTATCGCTGGAAGTCCTGAAGTATCGAACTTTGCAACTTTTCAGTGCCTTAAACAGTCGATCTGCTTCTCCACTTGGAGGAAGATTGTCATTGCCACTGTAAACCCAGATATATATCAAATATTTATAGTTCAAGAATAAATATGTAAATATCTAAATACAACAAAGAGTAGAAAATTGCCAAATATGAGATATTTTTATAGGAAGGGCACCTGGCAAGAAGCAGAATTTCTGCTTGTACTGCATTAAGACGAGAGTTTGTATAGTCTACACCTGACATAAGAAGCTTGAGCTTCCACACAAGAGTATCCATTCGTACGATATGTCCAAATTCCTGAGAATTATCAACCATGAAGTTCGAAAGACTAATATGACGATCTGTGTTTTCGCTGATTTCTTTCATTCAGTAGGATATCAAAACAAGGGTGGGATGCTTCTTCCTACTTTTTATGCAAAGATTATTTGCACATGTGATAAAAATATTTAAGACCTATATATCATATTTATAGAACAAAATAAATTGCTATGTTACACAAATTCCAATGCTTATTGTGCAAATGAAAACATATATAAAATGAAAAAGGAGAAGGAAATTATAGCTTACTGAAAGTAAAGGTAGCATTGAAGAAAGACTGTCTGAAAAACTTTCCAGAGTATCTTGAGGAGAGGTATTGTTCTGAATGCTAACCATTGCCATCTTAAGAGGATCACCTATTTCACAACAAGAACATCTTAAAAAGGTTTTGATTTCTCAAGTTGACTAAACCAGCTAGGCAGATCCAGAGTCAACCATTGATTAACATTTTAGCACCAAAATAAAAAAGAAAGAAAAAAAAAACTATACTTCAGGAGCTGAGCTAGAGTGGTTCACACATGGATGAAAAAATAAAAACTTAAAGAATTAGAAAAATGCTGTTTGTTGAGACTATTTTCATTTATATTCTGCTTCTATTCTGCTAAACTAAATTGTATGAAAGATGTTTATTTTACATATTGATGACCTTTGCAACTCGGGATAATTGTAGAAAATGCAGAAGAAAGGCAACTTTGAGTTGTCTGTAAACATGGACGTTTTACAGTATGAAATAAGTTTGAGCATGAACTGCAAACAAAATAATTGAAATATTATATCTTCAACAGTTTACTTTGAACATAAATCTATCAATATCATTATTAAAACACAGCTGGAGTTAAAAGGTAAAAGTTCTGCCATCGATTTATAGGGACTAGTATTCCAAAAGAGGGACAAAATTAGGAAGACAAGAAAATATACCAATCAAATATCTGAGAAGGTGAGGGAGAGTGACAGGAAGGTTGCTTGGCACCATTTCCAAAAGAGGCAATATTGCCTGCAACGGAGTTTTCGCAAATGATGTTGCTGTAGAAAACAGATTAATATATTCTAAAATCTATAGTGTAAGAACCATATTATTTTTGGATTGCTATATGACACTGAAATTTAATGTTGGGACGAAAAGGGTTTCACCTGCCTGGATTTACTAGTATAAGAACCAAATCAATTTCTGGATTTCGTGATGCCAAAGAAAGAGCCAAACATCCACCAAAGGAATCTCCAATGATATATATTGGTCTGTTTGGTGACAAATTGTGCTCATATTTGACAGATTCCTCCATAATTTGTAACAACCCTGTATGAATTTTACTTCAAAACATGTTAGTGAAGGGAACCTTGATTAGTGCTCGTATTTCCTTTCTTCATACCTGAATCAGAGAATACTAAATTTTACTGTGCTGATTTTAATCATTAATATGTTCCCTATTTAAAAAAAAAAGATGAACTGCAGATCTCTGACTTCAAGAAGAATGAAAACTTGCACCCACAAGACCATGACAATGACCACAAGCACCATGGAGTCCACACCATATATGGCATACCACTTGGCAACATTATGCTCTGCTCCCCTATTTAGGGTAAGTTATAGTTGTAGCAAGTACATATAGTCAAGTATACTTGTCAGGACATGGACATGTTAATCTGACGCTGATAACATATCTAAAACAAGACGTCTATTATTACCTTCATATGGTGTACGATCATTGACCGGTATATGCAAGCAGCGGACCTCAAATACCCTGTTGATAAAAGGAGGGAATGAAATTAAATTATTTACACTTCTAAACTCCAACTTTAAATTTCAACTTCCTCATTTTCCGCTAGCACGTTTCCCAAACTGCTAAACGGTGTATCTTTTACAAAAACTTTTTATATAAAAGTTTTTTAAAAAATTTCAAATGAACCCAATTTTCATTTTTATAATAATTAATTAATTATGTGTAATAATTAATTAATTAATTATGTGTTAATTGCTTGCTCCGATTTCCGTACCCCTGAAATGCTCGATTTTTATGCTGCATCGAACGAAGCCTTATTTCCCTAAGAGCCAAAAAAGTTGGATATAAGACACAGTTGGCATACGTGAACTATCTACTGTAATTTAATTCAGTGAAACTACCTAAAGCTTGATTGTCAGTTATTTAGTACTACTTAGCTACACGTTCTGAACATCTAACTGAACTTGTCTGAAACTTAGGAGTAATTTATAAATATACGAAGACCACCTATATGACAAAAAAAGAAAAAAGAACGGACATGCAAATGTAAGTGTTTTCACCCTATTATATTTTGCAGATATTCAATGATTTAGCACAGTATGTTAGTAAAATAAATTGCAATATTATATTTTGGCATATCCTTTAGCAGTACCATTCGAACAAAGAAATGCAGCTAAAGTTTATCTTGAATTGAAAAAAAAATGTCTTAATCCAAACGTGCACAATGAAAAGTTAAAATGGGTATATCTTACACAAGAAGGGAACGCACTTACTTGCCCAAAGATTTGTGCTGCATGATAAGTTCCATTCCTACACCGTCGATTCCTGCAATTCAGTCAATTCGAATAACAGCGTTAGTACAAACACATTCATGAACACAGGCATATGACAAAACCTTTTAATTTTGTCTATGGATTTCTAACAATCCTAAAACCCTGAAGAAGAGTGCAGCACAGGCCAGCCACAACTCAAAACTGTTAAAATCAGTTTGGAACACGAACTTGTCGCATCGGAAATTCAGAATTCGCAACATGAACATGAACTGCCATTGTTAAGCTATTTCCAGTGTAAATGAAAGTAAATGGTTATTTTTTTTTGTTTCTGTGTGTGTTGTGCACACAAAGTGTTTGTTTGATTGTGTCACCGAGCGAATCAGCGAAAGCAAGGAGAGCGGCGGGGCCGTGACCGAGACCTGGCAAGAAGAGCAGCAGCGGCGGCGCGTGGACCGCCGGCGGGCCGCACTCGACGGGGCAGAACCACCGCGGGGGGCCGCCGCCGCCGCCGCCGTCGAGCGGCGTGGCCCTCAGCGCGTCGAAGTAGTCCCTGACGGTGGCCTCCCCGAAGCCGTCGTCGTAGAGGGCCTCCAGCCCCACCTCCTGCACCTTCTTCGCTCTCCTCCTCCTCCTCCTCATCCCTGTTCCACTCTTCCTGTCCGTGTCCTCTTGCCCCTTCTCCCCGCTCGCTGGCGCCTCCGTCGAGCTCGCTCGGAGGCGGGTGGGCCGCCGACGGGGAGTTGCGGCTGCGGGGGGGAGGACGGCGTGGAGCGCGATGGACATGGACATGGTTAGCAGCGTACTACGGGCATTTGGTGAGAGAAACAGGGTGAGTTGGAGAAGAACGAGAGGAAACAGGGGAGGAGGAACAGGGGAAGAGGAAGCAGAGCCACGTATATTGGGGGTGGATCGATGGAGAGGGGAGCGTGATTTGAATTGTGGTGGGAACGAGAACGAGAGGTGGTGACACTACTATATAGGATATATAGGATGTGATACTATGCTCAATTCATCCCAAAATAAATCGATATAGATCAATAAGAAAAATCTATATAAAGGTTATATTTTAACCATTAATTTATTTTGAAACGAAAAAAGAGTACCGTGGCCATTTTTTTAATTGCCATGAGTTATATGAAAAATACGGTCCGTCACCCTAAAAATATTCCAACTATTATGCTGATAGTAAAATCTGATTAAAAGTAGTGTCGAATGCTATTTGTCCATGTTTTGTATAAGCATTATTCTTAATAATGTTGTCTATTCTGATTGTTTTAGGTTCAATCTCTTTGTTACCGAGCTTTAAATATTCCTTTCCTTATAAATACTCCTCTGTTTTGTATTATGAAACATTTTGATTTTTTTCTTAGTCAATTTATTAAATTTATAGGAAAACAAAACAATATTTTCAACAACAAACGGAAATACTATTCAAATATATTTAACATTTGATTTGATGATATTAATTTGGTATTGTATGATGAAATGACTACAGTTCAACTATGCAGCAAGCAGGATGAGTGAAATACACAATGACGCACAAACCTAGGCATAATTCCTCGTCCATATATGTGTGTATTTCACGTAATCAGAGTAAAATATAAACAGTATATCCCATACTGACATACAGTGCGTGTGTGGTCATGGAAAGCAACGGATTTGGTTGGATAGTCATACAAGTAAAATGATTTTGATTTGCGCACACCGTATTCATATCATTATCATCAAAAAAATAAAATATGCAGGTATCATATGCTTATCTCTTACTGCTGGGCTACGTATATGGAAGTGGACTTCTGAACTTCCTTTCAGAGTGATCTATCGATCTCTGCCACGCCCACATGCGTGCGGTACTGCGGTATATATGCATTTCGTTTTTGGGTCGAAACCTCTTGAGGCCGACGTGCACGCGATCCTGACCGTCCGTGTGGACAGCATTTTACAGTCGACGACAGCCAGAACGTACGAGGAGTCCTGTAGAGTAACGCTCCAGAATTCTGCACGTGGCCGGTTTCCACTCCCCAACAAAATTGGAGCCTGTATCGCTACGAGATTTCAACGCTTCCCATCAAGAACCATCATATATCTACATTGGCCATATCGTAACTTCCGAGCAAGAATTGCTCTATGAGAGCAAGTTTAAGTTTAATAGTATAACCAACTACTGGCTCCAAATCAACTATAGCTAATCTAATAGCCCATTCATACAATAGTTAACTATCCCCGCAAAAAAAACAATAGTTAACTATAAAAATATACTACACCATTAATATCCGATCCCACCTCTCATACACTATAACGTCTTGAAGTCCGTGTTGCAGCTGGCTACAAATCTGTAGCCGCTTTCTTCTCTCTTTTCTTTTTTCTTCTCGATATGTGGTTGTGCCTGCTCTATCACCATCTGTATTTTTTTCAGATCCAAAAGTGATCCACAAAAGTATCTTACGCTAGTAATTTTATAGTCCTTTAGGAGGAGGTACCAAAAATTTAATGTAATTTTTGGTATCTCATAGTACCTAGGCACTAAAAGGTACTAAATTTATAATAGAAAAAAGTGGTACCTTATGGTACCTCTTTAAGAACTGTAAAATTACTCATATTAGGTAGTTCCTTTTCTGACCGATAATTCGGTTAACCGAGCTATCGGGTCGGTCTTTGGTCTTGTTTGAGTTTAACCGAACATCGCAGCGGCTCCCCAAAGCCTAGGCAACCAACGGCAGGCAGCAGTTCGGAGGCACACATCGGAGCCGAACAAGCAGGAATCCCTTCGACTGGGATGACGAGAACGTCGGTAGGGAAGACAACAACAAGTGGTCGAGGCGGAGAGGATAGAGGCACCAATGCTACCTCCCGGAGGCTGGAACGAGGCCCCGTACGCAGGGAGGCTGGGGAGCCATTTGCCGTCTTGGAGGATGACGGCGTGGTCGGACACTCGGATTTGATTTCAGCCGTATGTCGCCATGGCTGTCACCATTAGCAGCGCCGCCACACACCTACCCCGCCGCGATGGTGCCTCGATGGGATTCCCCAGTCTCGAGCCAAAGCCATTCGCTCTATGATGCACAGATGTCGTTGAGTCAACGAGTCATAGAGATGAGGAGCAGAGGTGTTGCCAAGGGGATAAGATCTTGGGGAATATAACTATTTGCCACTGTTAGGTTTGACAATTATCCAAATACCCTTCTTAAAATTGCTCTTGTTATTTTCCTCTAAGGTGGTGGCTTGTTGACTATTTATCATTTTTGCTCGCATGGCATGCCAACGTGGCTACCTAGGGTAGAAAACAGTGCAGGACCTAATAGTCAGCCTCTCACACACCCTTCATCTCCCCCTCCGGGCCTAAATATTATCTTCATCAGGCCTAAATTAGAGACGGTCACCGATGAGACGTATCGGTGACGGGCTTAAGATAATTTTTGTCGAGCCTAAACATGAGCCTGTCACCGATAGGTCTCATCGGTGACGGGCTCGAAATACATGCATATGGATAATGTTTGTACGAGTATATCTTTGTCGGTGTTTATTTCCCGTTAGAGATGATGGCGGTGTGACGGTCCGCATGCCCCCGACACGGGAAATGCCATTACATATAAGAAGTTCTATACTAGTGCACGGTAGGAATATAATTTATAAATAACTGATGTTCGGAATAAAAAATAAGGACAAGAAACATCTAGAACACGAGATCAATTAAAATTCAAAATATAAAATAAAATAAATTTTAAGATTAGAAAAATATGAGAGTACAAGGAGGAATACAATTTAGAATTTATTAAATTAGGAATAAAAAATATTGAAAGAACTGTAGCCGTAGAAAAAACAAGATTAAATAAAATTAATAATAAAATATAAAATACATTCCAAAATAAAAAAAAAGAGAGTCAAATATGAATACAATTTATAAATAACAAAATTCTGGAATAAAAATGAAGAATATTAAAAGAACCGTCTGTCTTGAATATAACAGTGACAATTGACAATAAAGAGAGCAGCAGCAACGGGCAAGTGGTGGAAGTTGACGTGACATCTAAAAACTATAAAACAAAATCCCAATAATGATTAAGTTTGATTTTCACAATCCTAATGACAATTAAAAGGGGGCAACAGGCATCGTTAAATAACATGGTCCCGACGGTTGATGGGACTTCTAGAAACTAAAAAATAACCAACGATAATTAGGTTTGATTTTTTAAATCCCAATAACATAAAGAGAGAGGGTTCACGGGCGTTTGATGAGACTTCTAAGAACTATAAAAAGGAACCCAACAAGACAATAAACTCTAAAACTATAATATCTGATTTTTAAAGGTGCCAAGAAGGATGGATAGAAACCGTGGTACGTCGGACAAAAAAATAAAGAGGTGATAAAGAAGCAAGGGGTGGCGGACAGTGTAAATTTTAAAAACTATAAAATTAAAAACACAATAATGGTAGATTCAATGTTTTTAAGTCTGAAACAACGAGATGGCTATTTAACATTTTTTTAAGAAAAAAATCATGTCTAAAAGATTGATAATTTTGTATGGGGCTAGCCACGCAATTGATTGGTCACCCAGCTAATTATTTGGATAATTATCAAACTTAAAAGTGACAAATAGTTAAATTGCCATAAGATCTAGTTCATGTCCTCACTCCTGATGTATGGTGCCCCCCACCCCCCCGGTGGTGGTGTGGGCTGGAGGCCTAGAACAACGTGGGTGTTCGGTTTATTCGGTTAGCTGGTAGTAACAATCCAAGTTGATCGTGTGATTGAAAGAATGACCGAAGAAGGGGACTTCAGTTTTTCAGGTTCATTCTTTGGTCCACGGTTCCTAATCTACAATTATGATCTGTGAGATCATGATCAGTTTAACGAAATAGTACTCTCTTTTGTTTCATATTACTTGTTATTTTAATTTAAATTTTATGTTAAAATACCTATTGTTGGCTATGGCTCGAATCTATAGTCAATCCTATTTTTGATAGGACCAATTGACAATTGAATTCAATTTTTCCCATTAGTTGACTATCCATAATAGCGTGGAAAGAAAGCCCGGAGGAAGGGTGGCCCTTGAATTTCTCGCCACTTTGCATTAGGATTTGTTAATTCTCTTTCTCGAGAGGACGGGGAAGGGATATAACACAGCAGTAGAGTGTCACCTTGAGATGGTGGAAGTTCAGTCGTATACCGTCACAACTGTTATTAGCTCATCTGCTTTGGAAAACTACTTGGGATGTATTTAATGAGGGTACCATGTATTCTGTCACATCTCCTTGGTTTATATCAGATTTACAAGAACAACAAAGATAACAATGCCTAAAAGTACACCCAATAGCAAAATGACTCCCGATTCATACCATCACATATCCAAACTTAAAGATTATGTATGGCCTACTCAATGAATTTTGTGACACGAAACTAAAATAAATTGTTTGTTCCATGTTTGAATCTAGATCTTTTGAGGTGTGCATCCATCCATGCATGCACATTTCAGCTAGCTCTGCTCAAGGATCAAACGATGGGATTTCAGAGTCGTGGCCGCAACCAAGCTGGTACAGAATCCTGGGGAGGATGCTCCTGAACTTGTCCTCCTCCCTCTTCTCCAGCAGGTAGGCGATCATGGCCTTGACCTCCGACTTGACGTGCAGGTAGAGCTCGCCGGCGGCCTGCTTGTCCGTCATCACGGCCTGCATCCCCTTCGTCGGGATCGGCTTCCCGAACCGGTAGTAGAACCTGCCCGGGATCTTCAGATACACCCCCGGGAAGAACACCTCGTGGTCGATGTCCCTGCATTTTTTTCAGTAAATTAATGGTTCATGGTTTGGTCAGATTTGGGATGAATTTAGCTGTTACTGTTCAAAGTTGGAATGAAATCGGTGTGAATTACCTTAGCTTGAGATGGTTGCTGTATGCTTGCATGATCTCCTTGCCGAAGGGTGCGTTCCTGATATCCTCGAAAGTGCAGAGCAGCTGCAGAAGCAAATTAATCCTCAGGCTCAGTGCATCGCGATCATGCAAATGCAGGTCTGAATTGTTAGCTGCAGAGCAGTATGATTTTTTTCTAAGAACAGTAGAGCAGTATGATGCGTGTGGATTCGCTTACTTCCATTAGGTCGTCCTCTCCGACGACTCCGAAGGGCACAATGGTGGCGTTGAACTGCGCTGCCATCCTCACAAATTCAGTCTGGTCTGGCCAGAACAGTCTGTGCTCTTCACCCTAGATAGATTCCAGAGCACACATAAGTGCATCATCAGTTGGAAACATAATTGTTAGACTTGGACCAAGTAAGGTTCTGCTAATTATTTTTTTTAAAAAAAGACAATATTTTCGTCTGGAAGCACATCTTAAACCCCTGTTTTTTTCCAAGTATTTTGGTCTAAAATTACGAATCCTGCTATCAATACTCAAATCACAACCAACCAATTGCTAAAATTGAACTTAAAAATGTGATTTGTTTATGAACTTTGTAGGGTTCCTGAACGCAATTCCAAAAGATAACAACAAATACACCATGTAAATATTATTCCTGCCGTTTTTCAATATACAACACCGTTGACTTTCATCCTATTAAAAAAATATATAATTGTTTTTATTTTGCTATGACTTGTTTTATAAAAAATGGTACAATATTAACATATATTTTTATATTTTTATATTAAATTTTAAATAAGACAGATAATCTTTGTGCATTAAAACCCGAGGGGACTATCTATACATTTGTCGACAAATTTTATACTAAAAATTTGACAGATATAATTATAGTACAATCGTAGTAATAATTACACTGTAACTTGTATGTAATTACACTGTAACTTGTATGTAACTACAGTTACACTTGTATTTAAGTTTCATGTAATTTTGAATCGTTAAATCTATTACAATATTTGTTCTGGTGAGGAAGAAAAAAATCACAGCACACACATATGTGAAAGGATTTGTTCCCACGACCTCTATTTTACTGAAATAACATGTTACCGAGAGATTCTTGAAAGTTACATACAAGTTACATTATAGTTACAGTGTAATTACATGCAAGTTACAGTGTAATTACACTACGATTGTATTGTAATTACATCTGACAAATTTTTGGAGGAAAATTTGTCGACAAATATATAGCAAATTCGAAACCCGAGATAGTACATGCCAGCCTAGGTAGTTAATAAGGGGAAAATGGTCGAATTTTTAGCCATATGATGATGTGTCAAGATTCGTGTATAAGTTACGTTGTAGTTACAGTATATCTACAATAATTATAATTTATATAATTTAGATATAAAAAGTTACATATTTTTTATTAATTTTATATACAAGTTGCATTATAGTTATAATATAGTTACGATGGAATTATTATATTATAGTTATATTTTTGACAATTTTCTACTTAAGAAATTTGCGGCAGCATTTTAAGATAGTCTTTATATATAATAAATGACCTGGAAACATAGTTAACCTTATATATATTTTGGGATGAAGGCAGTAGCAAAAAGAAAAAAGTTTGTACTGTACTACCTTGCAGTGGAGTGCCTCGCGGTGGCCGCCGGGGTAGAGGAGGACGAACTCGCCGGCGGCGAGCAGCTGGTAGATGTACTTGTAGGTCATGGGGACGCCGCCCCAGAGGTTGAGGAAGTCGAAGAAGTCGTGGCCCTCGGACCACGTCTTGGTCTTGTTGGGGAACAGCAGCGGGTGCGCGATCCCCCGGAGCACCCTCCCCTTCCGCCGCAGGAACTCCGTCGCCAGCGAGATGAGCTCGATCCCCAGCAGCATGTGGTTCCCCACCAGCAGCACCGGCCCTTCCTCCGGCACCCCCGCCAGCCCCCGCACCACCACCCCGTCCCCCATTGTCGAGAACATCGCCGGGCACGTCCTCGCCCTCAGGTCACTGCTTTTTCATCCATCCCATTTTCATCCATGTTCATGGATGCATGGTGAGCCACTCTACTTTCTTACTCTCAATATTTAATTACATGTTCAGAGATTCAGAAATCCAGAAGTGAACTTTTTCAATTCTCCAAGTACATGTTCAGAGATTCATAGTGATAGTAAAAATTCAGAATTTGTTTTATGAAAAGAGAAAAAAAAAAAGAACAGTACTGAACTTCAGGAATTCAGTACTGAACTTTCAAGTCTAAACAACACTTGTTCAGAAATTTAGCTCTGAACTTTCAAGTCACAATAACACATGTTCAGAAATACAGAATGATGGTAAAAATTCAGAAATTCAGCTCCGAGCTTTCAAGTCGCAACAGCACATGTTCAGAGATTCAAAGTGATTTTAAAGATTTAGAATTTTGTCTTTTCTTAAAAGAAAAAAAATCAGTACTGAACTTTCAAGTCTCAACAGCACATGTTCAGAAATTCATAGTGATGGTAGAAGTTTAGGAATTCAGCAAAACTTTGAATTGTTACCTGCCAGCTTTCTCGACCTCCTTGAGCTCAGTGGCTGATGGGGGGATGTAGTCGAAAACCCGGTGGTACCGCCTCGAGTGGCGGTAAAGGCTGGTGCATTTGATGATCGACGAGACATGAACACCGTACTCCTGAATTTTTTATTGAGTTTTACCATCAGCAGGGTTTCCTTCACTTCTACATTTTGTTCTTTTCAGTTGAAAAAAATGTCTTTCTAAATTTGCATATGGCTGCTGAACCTCACCAACAGTAAGCTGTGCCCATGGTTCTCGAAGAAGAACACTTTGCATTTAGGTAGCATTCTCTGGAGCCTGTCAGCTTCAGATTTGCTTGGAAGTAATCTGTCAGCACAGCTGAATGCAAACATACCAAAGTACGTTTTCGATCATGATAACAGAAATGTAGTTATCGAGATCCAACAGAAGCAAAATACTCATGTTGGGATAGCTTGACTGAAACTATGTCCAAGAACGGTGAAATTGAAAAAGTAGAAAACCAGAGATAAATGGGTTGCTTAAGGTAGCAAGAAACCTGACTAGCAGTAGCACTTCAGCTGAAACTGATTCTAGACGGCAATTAGCATATGAAGCAGCCTGTTGGATCAGCTTCATTTTCCATCCTAGAGTGTCCTCCGGTATTTTATTTAGTATGTTCTACAGTGAAATTATAGAATTTGAAAGCCACATTAATTAAATATAAGCAGAAAGTTAAATCATTTCTACTGCTCGTCCCCCTTTCTCCTGGCTTGATAAAATGGGACATAGTAGCGGGATGCACAAAAAAGAACGGTACATACCGAATGCTTCAGGAATGATGATATATTACTTGTTAATCTGTTTAGTGCTTCTAAAGGATGTCTTCCACTTTTCATGCTACTCAATGCCATGTCAACTTCATTGTCTGCCCTCATGATCAGGAAGAACAGAAGAAGCGGATGCAGAGTTATTAAACAGGAAATGTGACAACTTATGGCAAAGTACAGAAATTAAATGATGAAAACTGGAAAGCAGTCCTGTAGTTATCAGGTTATTTCAGCCAATTAAATGTTTCATTATGCTTGGTTATTTTCGTTCTTACATATCTTTTTCTAAATCTTCTGTGCTGCAACTTAGGAAATACTTACCAATATTGTAGTTCAGAAGAGATGTAATTGCAATCCGTGCACGATCCGACAACGGGCTGGAAACCGACAGGAGCTGTTTTATGTCTGATTTCTCAAATGATGTTGCTTTTCCAGGGAAAAAAGGAAAATAAAGTTAGGTATCGCAAATTTTATTCATGCAACAGCAGATTTATTTGGAGATATACCTGGATTAACCAGTACCAACACCAAATCGATGCAAGGATTACGAGCAGCTACTGCAAGTGCTATGCATCCTCCAAAAGAAGTCCCCAAAAGGTAGATGGGCTTATTAGGTGAAGTGGCATGCTCTGCTCTCACAACATCCTCTACCATTTCAACAAGTTCTGAAAATGAAAAACAGCTAAAACCATGCAATCTGAGAACTTCACATTATCTGTTATTCGCTCTAAATAATGAAATAAGTTTAAAAATTCATGTATGGATGGAAATACTTCAAACAGAAATTAATTCACAGATATGTTGATACCTTCAAATGGCGTGCGGTCGTGGAAGGGAATGTGCATACATCTTAGTTCAAAAATCCTGTGAATTCAAAGACAACTTGTCTAGTATTATTTCGGAAGTCGTAAAAATTGAACCCATGTAGTATCATTGTAATCTAAATTGCCTATAATCAACTCCTATAAAATTGTGAGCTCTCATCATATTCTAAGAGAAGGCCTGATAAAAATTGCAGACAAGTGAAAGTATCTAGAAGTGATCTCACCTTCCAAGTGCCTTGTGGTGCATGAAGAGCCCCATCCCCATACCATCTACCCCTGAAAAGTTTCCAATCCAAATCAAATCAAATAAAGGCTAAGCTGCAGGACAAAACTATTGAGGATTCTACAACACAAACATTCGGTATAACTGTACCGGGTAAATACAGCATGAGTGGAGCATCCTCAATGGGTGAGCCGGCATCAACGGGACAGAACAAGCGTGGCGGTCCACTGTCATGTTCTACCAGCTCTCCAAGTGATCTGTAGTAATAATCCAGATCCTTAGCCTTCTGGTACCCATCGTCGTAAAGCGTTTCAAGCCCCTTGTAGCTCACTTGCAATCTCCAGCCTGCATGCTTGAACTGATGGCAGCTGCTGATCCTCTCAAACAAGTCGTGTCGTCGTCGTCGCTGTCGCCACAGAGCTATCTGGGAGTGGAGAGGAAGAGAAAGAGTAGCCATTGCTGTGAAGCTACAAAGCTCTCATTGAGGTATGTATGTTCATGGTCTTTTTTCCAATACCTCTGATGGAGTTATGCAGAGAAGCATCTGCAGCTGTGTGTAACAGAAATAACTGAACTGAATTGAGGCGCAAAGTGTGTGAGTGTGACCATTGCATGACAGCTCACAGGTTTGGCTAAAGTAGTGAACGTGTGACTAGATGATAATTGTTGTATCATGAACAGTTATGCTTAGGTTGTTATAGTAGTAGTTGGCGTTTTCTTGTTCTTTCGTGTGGAAACACACCAACACTTTGATCACACGATAACTATGTTGTTGGTTTTCTTGTTAAAAGTACTCATATTTTCTGTTGGCATATGATTGTTCTTCAAGTAATCAAGTGTGTGAGGGCACAATCATGTTGCTGTGTTTGGCAAGGTTGTCTTTCGTCTTTGTGGTTCAAATAATCCATTAGAGATGGAAACTAAAAGAGATTACTCGTTCCTGTCTTCTGTGATGGATCAAAGCGCACTACTCACTACTTCCCTTAAACCAGAAAGACAAGACTGACAAGCTATGTTTATGGTTTAGTCCATTTGCAAATTTTCTTGGTCATGGGAGGAAGAGAGTAGCTTGAGACTGGGGTTGGAGCTTCACTGGTGGGAGAGGGACAGTAGAAAGGCGAATCAGCGACCGTGAACACACAGGCTATGATGTAGCCTCCAAAAAGTCCAAAATGCCTAGATACATACGGTGTGTTTAGTTCATGTCAAAATTGGAAGTTTGGTTGAAATTGGAAAAGTTGGAAGTTTATGTGTGTAGGAAAGTTCTGATGTGATGGAAAAGTTGGAAGTTTGAAGATATATTTTGGAACTAAACATGGCGATAGTATAATGAGTGATAATGCCGCCATAATTCTTATACTAAGGAGGTTGTGTATATCCACTTATAAATATATAGAGGCCGGATTTATATCTACTCCTTGCGTATTAAGTCTACTTTTATATATGAATGTGGATAAGCTTGTCAAGAATCTATAGAAGTAAATTTATTTTTGGGATAGAGGGAGTATTATCTCTAAAAAGAAATATGTTCAAGACTCGGGAGCTTACAAAAGGGGAGAAAATACATTTCCTGACATCAATGGCTGGTAAAAGATAGTGGAAGTTGTGTTTTTTATTTAAGGTTTGTTCTGGTCCAACAAATGGTACACCAGATACGTACCTAGAGGTACCAAATCAATTATGATAGCCCATTTATGATGGGCAGGATGGGTAGCGACCTTGTAACAAAAGAGAGAATATATGCTGCTCATTTATTTTCCTCCACGTGTCATGTGAGGTCCGTGCAGCACCGAAGTCCTTTCCCCACCTCATCTCTCTCTCTCTCTCAGCGGCGCATATATCTCACACGGCACCGGACCGCAACATCTCCCCACCTGCGCTATTTGTCGTGTGGCCACCGCCACCATTTGGTCACTCAAGCGATAGCTGGCGCATAAGCGGAAGCAGAAGAGGATTCTGAAGCAAATCGGCGTCGCAATTGTTGTCGTGTGGCATAATGAGGCACGAGATGGGAAGAAAAAGCTCAATGATAACAAAACTTGATAAATGTCGATCCATGCAAATTGTTTTATAACAAATACTACAACGAAAAGAGCGTCGTCGAGGAACGTGGCAAGGGTGGTGGTGGTGAGAGAAGCATTGGCGGTGACCTCAGCGAAGATACCACCGGAGAGGTCTATGACATTGAGTACCGCTGCAGCGAGAAGAGTGCTGCCAAGGAGAAGGGTGGCAGCGGCAAGGTCTACATCATTGGCGGCGATCTCAGCGAAGATACAGCCAGCGAGGTCCGCGGCATTAAGTATTTCTGCAACGAGAAGAGTGCTGCCGAGGAATGTGGTAAGGGCGGCGGCGGTGACCTAAACCCTAGCATACTCGAGGATAGCAGCAAGCAAGGAGACCGATGAGCGCTGTCAATACTAGGGTTTCACATCGTTTGTGGTTGATGTGCTTAAGCCGATTCAGTCTATACTCTTGCGAAATTACGGCGGCTGCCCTTCCACGTACTAGTCCAGGTGCGACAAGACTCATCGGTCTCGATGGTACCTTGCAGCACTATCATTTTTTATTCATTGGAGATTGAGGAGATCCAACGGTCCATCTTCAGTACTGCGGCACCCCGCTGAACTGCAAAAAAAAAAAAAAAATCTCTTTCTAGTTTATTTAGAAGGTGATCCCATAATTTAAAAAATAACTATAGATAAACAATGCATGAGAAAGCAGCTTCTGCTTACATGCATGGAATAAAAAACAAGTTAGTCCCTAGATAGTGCACATGCTCTTAAGGGGCACACTTGGAAATTTTAAAAAAAATCTACTTAACCTCTAGAGTAATATAGGATTTGCCTACTTAATCCCAAACCGGTTTAAATACCCCATGTAGTGGTTTTGTTAAAGGTATTGCTTACATGGCTTACGATATTGCTTACATGGTACACACATGAGCCCATCTGGCCTAAGTTAACATAACCGATTCATTTCTCTCACTAATCTGCGAGCCCAAGAATTACATATCAGCATCAATATGCCTCTTCTCAGAGTCATTATGCTTGTTAAAGAAATACTTAACACATGCCATTGCCATGTAATAGTCAATGTGGCCAAAACCACTTATAAAACCGCTCTATAAGTTTATTTCAATTGTTTTGTATACTTAACGGGATAGAATATCCATTTCATAATTCAGAGGTTAAGTAACATGTAATAGTCAATGTGGCCAAAACCACTCAATAAGTTTATTTCAACTTATTTGTATACTTTACGAGGTAGAATATCCATTTCATAGTTAAGAGGTTAAGTACCATATAATAGTCAATGTGGCCAAAAACCACTTATAAAACCACTCTATAAGTTTATTTCGATTGGTTTGTATACTTCACAGATAGAATATCCATTTCATAATTCAGAGGACAAGCCTTGGTGCATCAGAATAAACAAGATTTAGGAGCGGCTGTGTGGACAGGTTTGCCTCCCACCCTTCAGATCGAGTTTCTGCGGACGTGTTAGCCTCTTTCCCAATTGATTTTCCTCCATATGGCCGCGGCTTTTTTATGGGTAGGTGAAGAGGGCGATTTCAGCAAAGACTTTTTGCCAGCGAGAGGTAGAGGAAGAGGCCGACGAGATTGGAGTGAGTTGTTGAAGAATATCTTTGATTTCGGAGAAAATGAGAAGTGGGGGGAAGAGGCCGACAAGATTGGGACGAGTTGTTGAAGAATATCTCTGATTATGTAGAAACCCGGGTCGCTCTTATCCTTTTTTTTTTCACACGAGTGCAACTGTCTCTTTTTTTCACGCGAGTGGAGTTTTGCCACCGAATTGGCTCTCCCCGATGAACGAGATTTTTCTTGTCCTACAAAGTTAAAGCTTAGCTTACTCTTAAAGGCCAGTTTTTTTTTCCAAACATATAGCCTTGCTATATAAGAGCAAGTCTAATAATAGAGCTGACTGTTTACTCCAAAACAAACACATGAACAAAAACTATTGTTTAAATATAATTTATGAAGTGCTCGATCTATGTACTATTCTTTAAAGTACTATTTTTTCTTGTCACAATATATTATCTCTCCTGACTTAATTGGCAGTGAGTTGCTCATCTGCCTAGGAGCACACAAAGCGTCGATAAGAGCAAGGATAATAGTGGGCTATAAGCAAGCTATATGCTTATGTGGAAGAGAGAGACAAAAAAAAAAGTGGGGAGTGTTGGCTCTCATGCAAGAGCTAACTGCACACAAACTCCAAGAAATATGCATTAAATTCATGGTGAGAGAAAGAGAGAGGATGAAGAAAATAAAGATAACCTTATAGCCAATCTACTATACATGTTAGGTTTAACATTAACTAATAGTAAGTAGTGAGCTCTACTGTTAAACTTGTTCTAATATAGTCGATTAGGCTCGCTGGTGTTTTCTCTCACCTCTACGTCACTGCTACAGTTGATATGAAAAGCTTATAGTCAATTATTGTACTTGCTCTAAGTATAGGCTTGCCTGTGATTAGTAACCAAACTGGCCCTATATTTTTCAGTTGGAAGAACACATAGTTGCTCACCGGTTTCAGTTGAAAAGGAGGGGAGAAAATAAAAAGCTCACCGGCGGCTTCTCTCCTCTCGCCGGTCGACGGCGCGATGCTGCGCGGATTCCCTCAGGCCCGGAGGCTCCTCAGGTGATCTCCATCTCCCCTTGTTCTTCTTCTTGTCCTGCGCAACCGATGGGCGGGTTCTTGATGCGCCGTCGCTCTGGGTATGGGGGGTTTTGGTTTCAGGAGGATGGGGTTGGAGAAGGAAGACGCCTACTTCTGGAAGCAGATGGGCAAGGGCATGCTCTGCACCTACGCGCTCTTCGGCGCCGCCTGGCTCTGGAACGAGACCTCTCCCCTCGGCTGGTGGACGCTCAAGCCGCGCCCCAAGGTAATCTCTTCTTGTAGTTAGGGTCTAGGGATGCATATCTGAAGATATGATTTAACTGGAACCAAGCCTATACAATCAGTTTCTTGGGGGGTTTTCTTTTTCAGAATTTTTGAATACAGATAACTCTGAGCATGGAGGATTAGGTATTTTGCAGATGTTTCTGTAATGTTGATTGCACAATCGACCAGCATATTTTCCTTAGTGATGTATGATGACAGTTTTATACAAGGAGGGCCTGTAAATTCTCATTTGGTTATAATATTTACTGTTGATAAAAACAGTGAGTTGCACTGAAAAATATGCGACATCATTGGGAGTCCAATTAATTGATAACGAGAAGGAAAAACCCTAAGCATAATGCTGATCCTGCAATTTATCTATGAAAACTTTGGCAGCCTTTTTGATCTGTAAAGACGACGTAGAAGTTGACCGTGCAGTGTTGTTAATTCTGACATTCCTCTCACAGTTTGTTTTCCTATCTCCTATACATCTTAATAGTGTTGTTGAATCTTTCATCTTATGTTTAGGAAATTTCTAAATCTTATTTACTCTGTTGAAAGAAGTACCGTAAGCACATTGAGATATTAGCACATTACTGTTGATTAGGGAAGCTTATTTATTTGAATTTATTATCTTAGGTAGAACTCACATAGTCGCACCGATATCCCCTGTCTGATTCTTCTTGTGTAATACTAGTTGGGTGTGAGAACTCCGAAATGAGATTAATTAATAGCATGTGTATATTTTTCAAATTAAAACTGAACTCTGAAATCTGACAAGGTGGAAACGAACTGATGTGGCATTTTGTTTTATTGTAAGATATATGTGCAGAGAAATAAATTCATCCTGTTTTTATACCCAATTACTGAAACATCTTGGTTAAGGACCACCAGTAGCTAATGCCAATTCATCCTGATTCTGAACTCTAGTCAAGTATTCATCTTTCTTTTAAGAAGTCACTGTTGATTTTGGCAAATCAATTGATGAGAAGCATGTTCTGTATTTTGATGGTATGCTATTCAATGAACTTTCTGGCTGGCTGGATGCATGAAACATAGCATACGGTAGCCTCCTAATCGTCCATATGCCACATTATACTTTACTGAACCAACAATTATAGATCTTCATTTGCAATTCCTAAGCACCTCTGATATGTATCGCCTATATCCATCTCAATTCCCAACCATGAAATGGTAGGATGAAACATAAGTGCATAAACATTAGAATGATATATCTTTTTAAAAAAATGTATTATAGTTGTGTAGAAACAAATAGTTTGCCATTGAGATCTCAGAAAGATATAGGTATTTTTGTTACCACGTGAGCTAAAGCTCTTTTGAAACATTGTGGCTAACAGCCTATGGCCATATATGTGCTAAGAACCTAACACTTCTTTCGGCTTACTCTTATTCAAGTTATCCTTTCTGATATGTTATCTTCCATGTTTCTCAGGAAGAAAGAGAAATGGCCCACCTTTACGAGCGCAGGATGTTTCCATACCCAGGTGATGAAGAGGCAGTTGAGGAGTTCATAAAAAGTGGAGGTGCTCTAGGCACCACAATTGGACCCAAAGGTTTTGCTGATTCCAACATGGACTCTGATAACATGCAGAAACAATTGCAGTCAAAAAAGTTTGACCAAGAAGCACAGAAGCTCTGGTTTCGGATGAGGAATGAGGTCGTACAAGAACTCCAAGAGAAGGGATTCGATGTTGAATGAAATTTTACTTCTACATAAACAGAAATGGAGTAAAGCTGAAGTATGTGCAAATTGTTTCAGCTTGTTAGCCGTCTAGGAAATTAGGAGCTTAGAATGCACGCAAAATGTTAAAACACCTACTTTGCAATCTGGAGATTTTTTTTTTTAATTTGAGAAAGCAATCTGGAGAATCTAGAGAGTTTACTATTCAACTTCAATTTGGTCTTGTTGGGTCATTGCATTCCATCAGTTACAGATTTTGTACCTTAAAGATATGGTATCAGTTACCAGTATCTCCTCGCGTTTCAGTTTTGAAGATCATATTGTTTGGTTTCTATAAATTTTATGCCTGGATGTTCATCAAAAATTTGGTGATGCTTAATCCCCCCCTGCTGCAATGTGTACAATCCAATGGCAAAGCCGCAAAGGTGGTCTTATAATCAGGTAGTTACAACAGGTTCAGCTGGCAACTGGACTTAGCAACTCCTTAGTTCAGAGCCCAAGAATATCACTTTTGTATTATAGAAAAAAAAAAGATGGAACCCTTATGTATGAGCAAGAATTCCATTCATCAGTAACTAGTCTGTATATCAATCACTATACATTGGTTAAAATATATAACAAAAAAAAAACTGTTCAGATATATCTGTTCTACTTTACTATACACTTGTATAATGGCCTATTTGGGGGTATGTTCCATCAAAATGTGTAACTGATTCAAGAGTTGCAGGCTTGCAGCCAGCCTACTGAAAATGCTATTTACTTCCAACAGATAATACCCCCTTTCCATGTTTGCTTCGGAACACAAGATTGCCGATGCTCATTCAATCACAGTACCACGAGATCACCCAACCTTCATGGTTCAAATGTTGGGACCTCTGCAGAAGCACCCCAAGATGCCTGGTACACTGCACGCTGCGCTATGCTTCTGTAAGGATCTTCCTCCCTCTTCCTCTTCAGATATGACATTAAGCTCTCTACTTCGGATTTGATATGCAAATACACTTCGTTTGCACTTTTCCTATCTCTGACGACATTATCCATACCTTTCATTTCGATTGGTTTGCCAAATAGGTAGTAGAACCGGCCTGGCACTTTGGGGAGCAAAGCAGGTATGTGAACGTCTTGATTTCCATCCTCTCCTTTGACGCTATCCCTGAAACAAATTATGTGAACACATAATGAACAAATAAAAGTGTGCTCTTTTGCAATCCCATCACTTTGTGGCAAGATTCTTGTAGTAATATTCTTACTTGCACTATCATGAGGTTAAGTTGTGGCAAACTGAGTGATGTTTTTGTCAAGCTTTGAATTTTGTAGTATTTAGCCGAAGTTCTAAAGTCATCGTGATATGGGGCGATTACCCCTGTTGAGAAAGCCAAAATACGAAGGGATGATAGAAATCTTACCTTACTCTTTGGGCTTCTCGGTTAATCGACTCAATCCATTCCCGAAGGTAGGGAATGTTCTTTTGATCATTGTAGTCGGCGACCAACTGCAGAAACAAGAATGTTTACTCGTCATAGAAACAAGATGGATAACCACAAACAGAAACTGCATCACCACCACACAAGATATTGAGCAATCATGCATGTGTGGTTATTTGATGACTCTGCTTCTTGAAGAAAAATAAGGAAACAGTGCTAAGATGCATGGCATCCTTGTTTTTCACACAAGAACTGATAGAGTGGTATTTTGCAGGAGGTCAGCAAAAATCACAGGCATATTTGCAACATTTCTCCTTTTTTAGAGAGAGAATCAAAATTTTCTTCTGAAAAAGAATTAGTCACACATCTGAAAATTTTAGATATATGGTGGAGGAGAAATAGATGGAAGTTTACCTCTAAAACATCATCTTCTCCTACAAAACCAAATGGTATGATAGTAACACCAAAACGTGCTGCCATTCTTACAAATTCTGGTTGGTCTGGCCAAAACAACTTGTATGCTTCACCCTGCAAAGTACAACAGAATCATTACAGTAAGGGCAAAAGATGTTTTTTTTTTCTATGCAGAACACTGACATTTTTTCATGACTGACAAGATCAGTACATGTGCGATTTAGTTAATTCTGACGATATATTTATGACCATATATTTCATATTTGTCGATTCAAATTAGAGATATTAAACGCACCTTCCTGTGAAGAGCTTCCCGCACACCGCCTGGATAGAGCAAAACAAATTGATTTCTCTCAAACAACCTATACATATTGATCGCAGTGACTGGTAATCCACCGTACATAGAAATTGTATCGAACCGAGACAGCTCCTGTCGCGAACTCTCATGTTTTCCTCCAAATAAAATTGGGTGAGCCATACCACGGAAACTTGTTCTCTTCTCTCTCAAGAACTCCTCGTACAATGGACTCAACTCGATCCCCATCAGTGCATGATAACCCACAAACAAGACAGGACCTTGGTCAGGAACACCAGTAAGGCCACGAACAATCTTCCCATTCTTCAGGGTAGACAGCATGACTGGGCTCAATGCAAGGTGAAACAATCTGCAGAAGTTTTAGTTCGCTAATTACTGATTCATTTATATGGCAAAATTACATGCAAAAGTAAAATAGAATTTTGAATTTTGAATTTTGAATTCTCATAGTGCGTTAACATACTTGTGATCTTCATCGAATGTTTTCTTGAACTCACTCAATGTCGGGGGAATGTAATCCGTCACAGGATCCCGTTGTCTGCCACGGCGGTACATATTTACTCCTTTTATGACTGATAAAAGATTAACACCGTCCTCCTGTCCAAAATAGTTAGGTAGTGCTTGCATGAGGAGATTCCTTTGGTATTTTTGTAGATTCTGTTTCCTAAGGATCTGAAGCCAATTCCCCAATAAAACAGGTTACTATAAAATTGAAGTGTGATGCGTCATACCAACAGTAGTGTATGGCCATTGTCTTTGAAGTACCGAACTCTGCAGTTTTTCAGTGATTTGAAGAGTCTATCTGCCTCTTCTCCACTTGGCAGAAGATTATCATTGCCACTGAGTAAAAGTATTTAGTGTTTCAGCATAAGACCGAATTTATAGGATTAATCCAGATTATAGAACTACAGAATACATGCTGTAGTGTCATGTATCAGGCATTCAGGCTACCTAGCAAGAAGTAGAACTTCAGCTTGTACAGCATGAAGACGAGAGTTAGCGTAGGCTGCTCCTGACTTCAGCAGCTTGAGTTTCCAGAAAAGAGTATCCCTTGGTATGATATCTGCCAATTCCTGAGAAATAACAAAAAGGAATGAAAAATAATTAGATGAAATGTTTTCTCAAATAGTACGAAGTATTATGTATCTCCTTGAGAATGCCCAAATTGTAGCTGATTTCAGCTGCACTACGGCTAAAAGAAAGAGCTAATTTGGTTTTTTTTTTAAAAAAAACAAAAAGAGCTAAAAGAAATACATGCTGCCCCAACATTTCACGATGTGATCTGAAAAAGCATTACTTTGTAAAAGCATTTCTTTCAATACATGTATTCTGCCATTGGAGCAAAAGTTTCAAATTACAAAAAACTTAGTTATTTGAAAATGCTTATCTGGATCCATAGATAAAAGTGGCAACATTTAGCTAGTAATGTTTTAAAATTTAGTCATTACTTTTAAGTTTAAAAGCATAAAAATGTAGATATTCCTCATGCACATGTTGTTGTTTATGTAAAAATGAGTAATAGATAGAACCAGATGAGGAAATGAAAATAAGGTATGATAATAACATACTGAAAGCAAAGGCAGCATGGAAGTGAGACTATCTGACAACTTCTGCAGAGTTTTTGGAGGAGAAAGGTTGTTCTCAACGCTGACCATAGCCATTTTAAGAGGATCGCCTGTTCACACACCATCTTTAGATCAATTAAAAAAGATACAAAAGGAAGTGTTGAGTGTTAATTGTAAATATGCTGAGAAAGAATCCTGGATGAAAATACTAAGATAAATTTCCAAAAAAAAAATGTAAAAGCTAATATGCTTTTATGTAAAAACTAGTATGCTTCATACTAGAGTTGTTGATCAGTGACCCGGCATGAATTTTCCAAGTTTAAGGCTACCTTTTGGAACATTGGACTACCAAAGACCGTTTCCCAATATAATAAGAAATAAATGAACAGTAAGCAATAAAAAGATGCTTTGGTTCTCAGGCTGGATCAAAAAAGTGTATTGCATTACAAGCATAGCAAATCATCCGATTGGCCAAAACACACAAAACAACAAAGCTAGAATGAATGTATATTAACGAACTTACAAGCTAAAAAGAGGTATACCCATGACAAAACTGAGAAGATATGGAACTGTGACATGAAGTTCACTTGGCATTGCTTCCAACACAGGTAATATCGGCTGCAACGGAGTCTTTGCAAAGGACGTTGCTGGCAACATTGAAGGTTGTTTGTTACTACAACTCAAACAAATTTATGAGAAGGAACGTTACCAATTAAAATAGAACTAAAGAAAATTTCACCTGCCTGGATTAATCAGTATGAGAACCAGATCAATTTGTGGATTACGAGCTGCCACCGAAAGTGCTAGGCATCCTCCAAATGAGTCCCCGACGAGATATATGGGTCGGTTTGGTGACATAGCATGCTCATATTTGATAGAATTTTCCACAATCTGCAACAACCCTGTATGCATTGTATTCACACGTATTAGCAGTTTGATTTAAATTCAAGGTCATAATTTCGCTTTGAATTAATTTCCTAAATTCTAATAAGCCTTTGGGCTTTGTTAGGCCATTCCCAACCCAATGACTAAAATAGTGTCCATAGCATTAAATAAGTTGTCACATATGATAAAAATGATGTGTCAAGTGAATAAGTAAGGAAAGAAAAGTAAACCATGTCATGAGACATGATTTCTACACAATATTCAAGACATCATGTGAGATAAGTAGCATTAAATTTAAGTATGAAATAGTGTTGTTTGCATTGGAAGATTATTGTCTAGTACTAGTTTCTTGATGACGTGAAGTTTATGAACTATATCTGGTGTCTTAGGTTGGGAATTAGGTTAGGAATGGCCTTACATCATGCTGAAATTACCACGGTGCACGAAAATTCCTAAATTCCATGCAGATGAATAGTTTTTCACCGTTGTAATTTTTTTTTTGTCGACCAAAAGACGGCATGAACGTCGGAGGAGTCTCCTTCCTCCGAGCCCAACGCGGCGGCGCTCGCTACCTCTGCTCCTGGTCGGCCTCGCCTACTGCGGCGGCGGCGGCGGCGTGGCACCGGCACGGAGGAGGGTTCCGGCTGCACAAGGCGCGCGGGCAGCATCTCCTCACCAACCCGCGCGTCCTCGACGCCATCGTCGCGCACGCCGCGCTCCGCTCCGCCCGGTCGACGCCGTCACAGCCCTCGCCGCCGGCCTCGGCCTCGCGCACAAGCTCACGGTCCCCGCCCACGCGTTCGACAGAATGCCTCAAAGAAAAATGAAGAAAAAAAAAACGCTGATCCTCTCTTCTTCTCCCGTTGCCAGGTGACCACGGGCGACTCCATGGCGATCGAGCTCCCCAAGTTCGACATCTGCGTCGCCAGCATCCCATACGGGATCTCGTCGCCACTGACCGCGAAGCTGCTGATCGGCTCCCACCGGTTCAGGGCGCGGTTCGCGCGGCGGCTGATGGGCACGCCGGGGCACGGGGAGCGCAACCTCCTCGCCACCAACGCGCGCCTGGTCGCCGACGTGCGGCTGCTCATGGACGTGAGCAGGCCGGAGTTCTCCTCCCTCGTCGAGATCCGCCCCAAGCAGACCCGGCCCAAGGAGTTCGCCGCCGGCGTCGAGCTCCACGAGTGGCTCGCGTTCACGCGCGCGTGCACCGGACAGCACAAGCTCCAGCGGCAGCATCAGCCGCCGCCCAAGAAGAAGAAGAGCAAGAAGAAGAGGAAGACACTCAGCGTCCTCTTCAAGTAGGACGAGATGGTCATCGAGCTGCTAAGGCTAGCCCAAGGACACGCCGGCGGCGGCAGTGAAGATGGCGGCGTCGTCGTCGCCGGCAACAATGAGGATGACCGCGACGGCGACGTCGGCGTCGCAAGTGGTTTCAGCAGGGAAGAGGCCGTGGCGTTAAAGGAGAGGATCGCCGGAGCATTGCGGTCCGCCGCGCTCGCCGGCAAGACGGCGTCGCAGCTGCCCAACGACGAGCTGCTCAGGTTGCTTCGGCTCTTCATTCACCGGGGGATACGCTTCGGTAGAGGCGTAGAAAACATCAAATTCTTAACGCAAATAGGGAAATAAAATAATACAAGCTTATGCATATTCTCTTTTTTTTTTATGAGTTACGGCTTTTACTTAAACATTTAATTATCTATCTATCTATCTATCTATTATATACTAAAAGTCCATTAAACATCCTATAAACGCTATTAAGCCACCACATAGCGCTCCTATAATCGCTCCTACACCGCCATGTGGCATTTAATTATCTTGCCGTCGATTTTTACTAATATACCGTGGACCTATTATTTTCTACCATTAGATTTATTTATATAAATAGAAAGAGATAAAAAGAAGGGCCCGCATAGCATTCGCCTGTTGCGAACGTCTCCGATCCGTCGAATCCCTGTTACCTAATGAGCAATGTAACACGTACTAAATTTATATCCTAATTAGCGTTAATTAGCACTCGTCAGTTAATTAGTACTGTGTAATTAGCATACGTAGGTGTTATTAAGAAATTTCAGCTCCATGCATACAAAAGTAGCAAGCCCACCATATTTAGTGTGGTATTTTTTTTCAGTATTTAATAGCAACACATTATATTCAATAATTTATATCCTAAATTTTAAACATGCCATTCATATTAAAGCCCTATTCAAAAGTTTTAAAAAAAATCTGCTCATAAACTTTGTACAAAAATAATCCTTTGTATCCATAAACTTTACATGGCAAAAAAATTCTATTAGGAAACTTTCTTCGGTAATTAAAAAAAATCAACTCATGGGATTCAAAAAATAAAAAATGTAAGATTAAAAAAATCCATTCACAAACTTCCTATGGAAAATGTTTATATTCATAAACTTTAGGAAACTTTCTACAACAATTAAATATTTATTAATAGGACTTTAAAAATTATACGCAAAATGCACCATTTTATTATATGATAAAATCACTCAATAAGTAGAAATTATAATTATGACTACATCCGCATGCAAAATTATTTTATATACCGAAACATGCATGTATTTCCAGCTTGAAAGAAAGGGACATGTATATATCATATTTTTTTCAGATCAGATAGACTTGCATGCACTCTTCTAGAATGAGCCCAGCCCACGTGTCCGTTCGTGCAAACTCCTTCTCGCACACGTTCGCGCAACAGCCATCTCGGCCCGCATGTCCCACCCCTCCCATCCAGTACATGTGCTTGCGTACGTATGTGCCTCCCCCATATATTTCATTTCTCTTCTATTTTCCCTTTTAGTTAGATAGAAAAAATATTTAATGATTTATACACCGCCACATACTATTTCTATAATCGCTCCTACGCTGCCACGTAGCATTTAATTATCTAGCCGTCAATTTTCACTAATATACTGTGGACCCATTATTTTCTACCATTAGATTTATTTATCCAAATAGAAAGGGATAAAAAGGACGCGCATATCCCACCCCTCCCGTCCAGTAGGTACGCTTGCGTACGTATGTACCTCCCCTATATATTTCCTCTCTTCTATTTTCCTTTTTAGTTAGACGGAAAAAAATATTTTATGATTTATACAAATACAAAATGATAAAAAAGGGCCCGTATACCCTCCCTGCCTGTCCAGTATGCATGTGTGTACTTACCTCTCCCATATATTGTTTTCCTCTTTTAGTTACATGAAAAAAATATTTTATGATAACAAATTTTAAACAATTATATTATCTAAATCATATAGATAATTTTTATTTGCGCACACTATTAGATTATTTACTATAAAATTTAAAATTGAAAATCCAAATTAACTATATTATTAAAGAAATTCATTATTTTAGTCATATATATTCTACGAACTATAGCTTTTGTTCACTAATTCATATATTTTTAAGAAAAAATCGTAATAGATTTTAAACCTTCTGATTAATAACATGGGTGGACAATTTTGACAACAAGAAACCTAACCAGTTGAACTACGCTCACTTTATTATGTTGGACATAAAAACAACCATAATTTTTAAGCTATATTTTTTAAATACTCATCTGCCTTTTAAACCGGTAGAACCACTATTTCTAACCGTTATATCTATCTTATATATGAAAAGTGTTTATTCATGGTACATGACATTTCAAAAATATTACTGTGCAATGATACTTCGTTGTTATAGTATTCCTACTAGGTTGCCTGGAGTCTCTCATCCACACTACATAAATGTTCATAAATAGATCGTCTCTCAAAATATATCAATCATATTAGGCTATATAATTAAACCCATGTATTTCGTGGAGCTTCATGTCCCACCCAATACATCTTTTAACATATTATGATAATATATTATACAATTAAAAAAAGAAAAACACCTTATTTTTATTTTACACTTATTTTACTTCCATTGACATATTTTCTAAAGAAAATAAATCTACCTTCTTTTCAAATGATGAAGAAGATTATAAATAATTGCTTATAGATATTACTTATATATGATATATATAAGGGTAATAGGTTAAAATATTATTAAACAATTAATTAATGCTGACAAAAAACAATTTATGAAGAAATCGTGGTAGATGTTCTCCGGTTAATATTTCGCTTTTATAAATACCTCAAACTTAGCGTACACTTATGCCCGCGCGAATCTTCCTAGTTTTGTTAATAATAGTGAAGAAGCCTAAGTGGACAATAACATAATTTATTTATTTATTACCTTCAAATGGCGTACGATCATTCACTGGTATATGCAAGCAGCGAACCTCGAATACCCTGCAGATTCGAGATGGAGGGGGAAACAATTAAATTGAATTGTGGTTTTTTTATTCAGCAAAAGACTACAGCTATAACTTGGTGTAGAGGACGATTGAGTACTGGAGACAAGTGCACTTATATAAAAATATAAACAAAAGTAGTTTTTTGTACTACAGTACTACT
Source organism: Oryza glaberrima (assembly GCF_000147395.1). Classification (NCBI taxonomy): domain Eukaryota; kingdom Viridiplantae; phylum Streptophyta; class Magnoliopsida; order Poales; family Poaceae; genus Oryza; species Oryza glaberrima. The sequence goes on from NC_068326.1 coordinate 13,806,313, forward strand.
ACTACAACAGTTACTGGCACAAACTCAGAATAACCTAAGCAGAAAAAAAAAAGGAAGTGTTTATATCAAAATAATTTAATGGAACTTTGCAGAAAGGAAACCAATAAAGTCGGCAAAGGAAGATCATAAGCTAGTTAACTCCAAAAGTGTAAATATAGCTAGAGAAGTCGTTGTGTCTTTATCAGAAGAAAGAAGTCACCTTCCCAAAGACTTGTGGTGCAAAATGAGCCCCATTCCAACACCATCAGTTCCTGTTGTGCAGTCAAATCTAATCAGAAATTGTTAACACGCAATGGACTCTAATTTAACCACTCAGGCGACAGCCTTTTTGGGAGATCTTCCTTTGTTTCTTCCATACCAGGATCCTATGTCTTCAAAATCACGGTGATTTTATCGCTGACATGTGGACCAAGTTAGAACTTACTGTATTTATTTTCCAAGAGTTTTGACAGTAGTATTCCTCTGTTTATCCGAGTTAGCATATCGAAATATATATATTCATAGCTGAACACTACCCCAGGAAATGAAAAAAAAATATATAATGGTATAATACTGATATGAAAAATGAATATGTGGATTATGATCCTGCAGGGACATGGCAATTGTCTCATCATGTGATTTGCTGCTAAGTCTGGTTTTTACTCTGTAACAAAATTGTAGCCGCGAACAAACAGTAATTAGCTGTGAATATTTGGACGGAAGCAACGTAATTAACGTATACCTGGCAAGAAGAGCAGCAGCGGCGCGTTGTCCACCGCCGGCCGGCCGGCGTCGACGGGGCAGAACCACCGCGGCGGGCCGCCGTCGTCGCTGGAGACGGCCCTGGCCGCCGCGAAGTAGTCCTTCACCGTGACGCCGCCGAACCCGTCGTCGTAGAGAGCCTCCACCACCCTGCCCGTCCTCACCTCCGCCGCATCCTCCCTCCTCTTCTCCTCCTCCTCCACACCCACCTGCCGCTGCTGCTGCGTCTCCGCATTCACGGACACCGCCACCGACGCCGTCCCCACGGAGCTCGCCGCCCGTAGCGTCGCGGAGGGCCGCCGCCTCCGCCGCCACCGACAGCCGAGGCCGCCAGCGGCGACGGCGGGGAGCGTGTGGAGCGCGGCGGACATGGCGGCGGAATGCGCGGCGCGGCTTTGGTCGGAGAAGCAGGGGGGAGGAGAGGAGAGGAGATGAGGCGGGGGAATGATTGATGCGCGCAGAGCTTTTTGAGGGGCGCAAAAAAAAAAGGGGGGGGCTTAAAGAGGTGACGTCACCCGCAGATTGCCATGTAGGAGTACTACAGGTGTAGCGTGGCCGTTGGTGCTTTTCATTTTTTTTTTGGTTGATGGTGATTCTGAGTCGTGGTTGGCACGGGAGCCACTATTAAAAGAGAGAGGGGAAAAAAAGAACAGCAATGAGAATTTTGTAGTGGAAACCTCAAGATTCTTCAGTAAAAAGTGGTGATCTTTCAGGATGGGGTGTTGGCTTGGCTTGGCTTGTGGCTGGAGAAGATAAACTACTGTAAAGCATTTTGTGCCGTTGCACAAATGGACAGATACCAAATGGGGGGCGCACGTGCTTTGCATAGTGTGGTGGGCTGGAATCGTCGGTAGGACTGCAAAAAATAATACTACGCGTGTGTTTAGTTGTTTGGGTGTAAAGTTTTTAAGTATACGAATACACATTTGAAGTATTAAACGTAGATTGATAACAAAATAAATTATAAATTTTACCTGTAAAGTGCGAGACGAATTTATTAAGCCTAATTAATTCGTCATTAGCAAATATTTATTGTAACATCACATTATCAAATCATGTCGTAATTAGGCTCAAAAGGTCCGTCTCGCAATTTACATGCAAACTGTACAATTGTTTTTTTTCACATTTAGTGTCCTATGCATGTGTCCAAACATTTGATGTGATATTTTTTTGCCAATTTTTTTGGAATATAAACAAGGCCTATGTGTATTTGATGTACCTACACTACACAAAGCATGTACCGGAGAGGTGTTGTAGTAATTTTAGTTTCCAAAAACAATTACTCTCTCCGTTTCATATTATAAGTCATTTTGATTATTTTCCTAAACAAACTTATTTAGATTTCCAAGTTTATAGAAAAAATAGTAACATAACGTATATATAATCAAAATATATATTCAATATTACATTAAAAAAACTAATTTGGTGTGGTAGATATTATAACTTTTTTCTACAAACCCAATCAAATCTAAAATAGTTTGACTAAAAAAAGACAAAATGACTAATAATATAAAACGGAGGGAGTACTATCTCAAATGAAACATATGTCGTTTACTTTTAAAACTTTGACCACATATTTGAAATATTTGTTAAAGATGATGAGGGGTAGATTTATCGTGAAAATTACTTTCCTTTCCTTTTCTTGATAATAGTTAAAAAAAATACTTTCATAATCTCATAGACTTGTTAGATTTTACAAGTTAATTGTAATTAAAATTCCGTGGTTAAAGACCCGTCCTATAATGGCAAAATAGAATATACGGTATATATTTGTGACCAGAAAAATGTAGGAATGTCTTCTTTTTAGTTAGATAATTGGTAGGAATACCTGGTTGGTAAACGGAAATGAAAAGAAAAGGGCGAAATTCAACCTCGTGTAGGGTAAGGCACGGCCGTGGAGGTGACAAGAAGCGTGGCACAGCACCAGCAGCATACTAGTACTGTACTTTTGTGGTGGGCAAGCCACATCTCATCACATGCCGGCCCACGAGGCTGTTGCGTCCCACATGGCCCACGGGGTCATCGTTTGGCTTGTTTGCAGATGAAAAATAATTCCTGAATAAAACTTTTACGTTTTTAGCAATCTAAAAATAAAAACTGAAAAATAAATTAAGATGAAAAAAAAATCTCAGAATCAACTCTAAATTTAGAATTAAAAATTTAAATTTTAGTTTATAAGTAATTATAGGCAAAAAGATGACAGGCTAGTCGCGACGCGCGACCGTTTAGATTTAGAATCGATCGTGTCGACTCGCGCCTCTTGGTGTCGATCGGTTGCTTAGCTCACTTGGATTTTGTGCCCGGCCAACTATACCAGCGCAGATGCCATGTCGACGTGTCACTGTCGGCTACGCGGCTGGCTCCGATCGATCACTGATACTGATACTTGGCGCGAGCGTGCGGGCCACCCAACAGAATGGCCACCGCCTAGTTCCCATGCCAATCTGCCGAGAATGATGTTTTTGAATTGATGTCATAATATATCCTATTGAAGTAAAAATTATTGGCAATGCCTATATTCAATTTGGCACTAATCCAGAATATTTTTCTCTATTATCTATATCATCAATATTTGGCATCATATTAAAGCAATCCAAGTATATGTAATAAATCTCTACCATATACTTATACATAAAAACAGACTCTCGCGTCGCCCCTCCCCCTTGGACGATACGGGAGGCGACGACCCCGCCGGCGCGCGTCCCCCCTCCTTCCTCCTCTGCCTCGCCGAAGCCCGAGCGGCCGTCGGCAAAGCCATGCGGCCGCAATGACGGCGGCGGCGGGGCTTCATTTTTCCCTTGTTGCGCTCGGGCAGGGGGGCTGCGCGGGACGGAGGAAGCCGCCTAGATCTGTGCTGCCCGGCCGGATCTGGCGGCACGGCGGTGGCATCGGAGTTTGGGAGTGCTGGCGGCGGTGGGAAAGTTCGCCAGATCCGCATCTAGATCTGGTGGGGAGGCGGCTGGCAGCGGCGCACGATTGTGGTGGCAACGGCGGCAGCGACGCCCGATGGTGGCGGTGGTGGGTGAGGTCTGGCCCACGGCGGCCGGATCTGGCCAAACAGCCGTTGGCGACGACAATGACTGTGGCTGAGCGACAGCGGCAAGCAGCGGGCAACGACGACGGTTGACGGAGGTGCTGGAGGCTGAGGCAGGCGCGACGTGCGCGGAGGTGCATGAGGCTGCAACAGCGGCGGAGGCGCAGAAGGGCCACGATGACGGCTGAGACCCGGGAGGCAGCGGCAGACGCAACGGCGGCGCACGGAGGTTGTGGATGGCCGGCAGGGATTGCGGCCGGCATGGCCAGCTCAGCGATGGCTCAGCCGGCAACCAGCATGACGAGCGCGTGGAGTGTGGCCGGCAGTGCCGGTGTGGCACGCCAAGGTGCGCAGCAGGAGGTGAAGCCGGTTGAGATGGAGACCGGTGAGGTGGCAGCATGGGGAGACTGGCCAGCGGGGGGCGCTGGTGCAGTGAAGCCCACGCGCCGGCAAAGGTGTTGATGGCGGTGGAGCAATGGTGCATTTGTAGAAGATCGGCAGGTGATGGACAGCGGGTGAAAACCCAGCCTGGCCTTGGCCGGATCGACAACAATGATGTTCGAGTGCCATTCCCCTCCTTAGGGCGTTGTCATGCCATCTCACCCCTCAAGGGTGGCTGCCGGGTGAAAGCTCAGTCTCGGTTCTCTTTGAGACCTTGATGGACGGCGGTGGCGGTTTCCCGTCGCTTCTCTCCCTAAAGACATCGTCGAGGCATCCCCTTGCCGAAGCCTCTCAAGCAATTGGTGCAACCCCGCTCTAGATTCTAGTCCTTTTGTGGTGGCGTTCTAGTTTCTACAAGTTGGCCGCGTAGGAGGGCCTAGGGGGAGAGGAGTTACATTCTTCTCTCTCACCCTCAATCCCTAAATCGTGAAGACTTGGATAGAGTGGAGCGTTGTGTTGATTGTAAGGGTCGGGTTTTGGGCGATCTCGACTGTCTTCCTTTGTTGGCCTAGCGGCGGTCGGTCACGCTTAGCAGCGGCCGGTCCGTGCTAACCTTCTCCTAGATATGTGTGTTGGCGCTGTCGGTGTGTAGGTAGTGGTATACTTTTTCCATTTTCCTGGTTATGACCATCTAGGGTTGTAATCTCGTAATTTTTTCCTGTTCTATCAATAGAACTTCGCACCGTCTTAGTGCGAGTCGTTCAAAAAAAAATAAATCTCTACCATACCAAAGATTTGATAGTGTCAAAATATGCCAAAAATTTGGTACTACCAATGATATCATTGGTAAGGTAGAGAACCAAACGGCCATGTAGTACTTCCTTTATCCAAAAATCTTAATCTTAAACCAATGTTCTTTTCTCCTGGAAATAAAAGATAAAGATGAAGATTAAGTGTTTTATGAAAAATGAGGTGGTATTAACACATAATTAATTAAGTTTTAATTATTACAAACTAGAAAAATAGATTAATCTAATATTTTAGAGCAACTTTCATATAGAAAATTTTCACACAAGACACACCGTTTAACAGTTTGAAAAGTGTGCTATAAATATTCAATATTTTATCCACTCTTTGTAGTGGAAACGAACATGATAGTCTTTATACATCTATAAGTGGAGGAGTTGTCCTTTTGTTTTACAATGCTAAATTAAATTGTTAACTGGAACTCGCAGGCCAGGTTCTCAGCGAGCAGCTCCGGTGCCACACTCCTGAGGTTGGCAACGCTTACCGTATTCACCAGGCCGTTGATTCTCTTCCTCAGGGTGTCCTAGCTGAGACGCTGGTACTCGGCGGCAGAGGCAGCGCTGTTGTTGGCCTCCCTCGTCGCCATCCGTGCCGTCATGTGGAAGGGCGGGATGTAGATCCCTTTGGCCATTCGCTAACCGGGGATCATCTCCAGCAGAAGTGGTGGTGGCGGGGGCAGCACTGGAGTTGTCGGCTAGGAATAGGATTCAGCTCCTTCCTATTAGGGGTTCACCCGCGAGTAGGGGTGGGCAAAGAAGATCGAACCGAAATGACCGAGACCAAGACCGAAACCGAACTAACCGAGACCGAAAAATTCGAATCAGCACTTTCTACAAACCGAATTTAGTTCGGTCAATTCGGTTTTAGGGCTCGGTTAACCTAATTGACCCAAAAAAACCGAAATATATCACTGGATTAGGCCCAATACCTCTTCCTCCAAAAACCAGAAAAAAACTTATCCTCACCCACGACCCTCCAGTAGTCCACCACTACCAACCTCCTCCTCTCGGCCTCTCCATCCACCCCCTTCCCATCCCCATCCCCTCCTCCCCAGTGCAGCCGTGCTGGTGACTGACGGTGGAGCTCCCGGATGGCCTCCCGCAGCCACTCTTCTACCTCCCGCAGGCCGTTCCTCTACCTCCCGTGGGCCATAGCCTCCGCGCCGCCGCTTCCGACGCCAGCGCTACCTGCTCTGCTGCTCGGTCAGCTGGTGACTGGTGAGCGGCGTCAGGAGGAGGAGGAGGAGGAGGAGGAGGAGGGGGGGAGAGCGCTGACGAGGGTGGGCTCGCGCCGGCAGAGAGTTCGAACGACGGCGTTGAGAGGAACAGCATGGCCGGCGCGGCGGCGGCAGGGTGGGCCCTGCCTGGGATTCCTCTGCTTTGGTGGCTCGCGTCATCGTCGTATCCGCACCCCGGTGGATGGGATCTGGAGCTTCCGGTAGTCGGTAGAATGATGGAGATCGACGGGACCCAAGTCATGGCAAGATCGATTTGATTTGATTTGCTTCTTTTTTTTTCTGAATCATATGCGGCATCATATTGTAGTTCTTCATCCGACTTACTTCGATTCATTGATCTTGTATGGAGTACTTATTTTTGTGTGATTAATTTTTTTTTTGTTGTTCATATGCTGTTATGGTTAGTTCGGTCTATGATCGAGACCGAACCGAACTAACCGAAGACCGAAGTGCTCGGTCTTAAGTTTTCTTGAAGACCGATCAGTCTTGTGATTCTGAAGACCGAATTTTCTAAAAGACCGAAGAACCGAACCGAATTTATCGGTTAGACCGAATGCCTACCCCTACCCGCGAGAGAGTATGCGGCGCAGCGGCGGTGGTGGCCGGGGAGGTGGGAGACAGCGGGGTGGCGAATAGCCGCGACCTACGAGGACACCACGTCACGACTTACGAGTGAAAAGTCGAAAACTTGTACTACATACCTTTTTTTATTGAAACTTCTGGCCCTATTTTTTTAGGGTGAAAAGCTTTGACGTATTACATCGGATATACGGACACACATTTGTAGTATTAAACGTAGACTAATAACAAAACAAATTACAGATTCCACCTATAAACTGTGAGCTGAATTTATTAAGCATAATTAATTCGTCATTAGCAAATGTTCACTGTAGCACCACATTGTCAAATCATGGAGCAACTAGGTTTAAAAGATTCGTCTCGCAATTTACACGTAATTTCTTTGCATGCTTGCAAGCGACCAAGGAGGGCCGCGGGGGGATGACTTCAGTGCGAGCACCGTTAAAGACCATGATGGCCCAACAAGTGTCGGAGGGGTTGGAAAAATTCGGTGTTCGTGGCCGCCTTCACGTACGGAATCCGGACTCCCACCTAGGGGTGCAAGTGGGGCGGGCTTTTTTTATGGCCCGCAGTCCTGCCCCACAAAAAAGCCCGTAAATTTGCGAGCGGGCCATCCCGTATGGACCTTGCAAAATTGTTTGGCCCATCCCGCATAGCCCGTTGGGTGCCACCACATTAGGGCACGAGGCTGGGTCTCTAGGAGACGCGAGACACCGCCGCAGCCGAGACAGGAGACGGCGGCGGTGAGACGACGCCGCGGCGGTGCTACTCTCGTCTTCCTCGTCGCCCATCCATCTTCCTCGGCGAGACGACGCCGCAGCAGCCATCCCCAACTCCCACGTGTGTTTGGGGCGAGCCTGCTACGCTACCCATGCTGCTACCTCCAACTCTCTACCCATCACTGGCTCCATCGGCCTGGGAGACTGGGAGCAGGTAACTTCGAGCTGCCATGGAAGAGGGCTGCAGTTCCAATTGGCCGGCCACACCTTGTGCCGCAGCGACGACGGCCGGTCAATTGTTTTTCCTCCTTCAAGATTTGTTTGTTCTTCAAGCAGCAGGGGATTTGTTTCTTCAAGATTTGTTTGTTCTTCAAGCAGCAGGGGATTTGTTTGATGAGAAGTGATTTCTACTCGTTTGGATTATTGAATAAGAACTTCAGATTAAATAATAAGCATTTGGGTGAGATTTGGTTTTGGATCAAGTCGCTAAGAATGGTTAGCAGGACAGGACTGGCTTGGACTATACTTGTTATGTCATTGAAAAATGAAGTGTTGAACACATGTTAATACTAACATCCTTATGTACCAGTTTGATGTTGTTAATCACTTGTCAGGTCATTTAGCATTATTAGTGTTTGTGGCTCTGCTGAATCTGTGAGTTCTCTTGCATGTTCTTGAGCTAGTACCTCTGCTGAATTTGTGAGTTCTCTGACATGTTTCTTGAGCTAGTAGCTCTGAATCTGTTTCCTGTTCACTGTCCTCTTGATGTTGCAATTTTATATTTTCTTCCCTCTCTTGGTAGGTTTAATCTGCAATTTTTTAGCTTTATTCCTTCTCTTGCTAGGATTAATCCTAGCTAAATTTGGGACAGGGAGTAGTTCTGTGCTTGTGTGAATATTTTCACGTGAAAATAGTACAGTTTTGGTTGCTGATTGATGAATATTATGCCAATGCGGGCTGTCCAGTGGTGCCCGTCGGGCTGAAAAATCCGCCAAGCCGTGCAGGGCGGGCTGCCGTTTGCCCGCATAGGGAGTTTGCGGCTGGTGTGGGGCGGGGCGGGACGGCCCACAACCCATCCCACTTGCAATCCTACAAGTCCCACCCGTCGCCGCCATCACCTGCAAGCTAAACTGGGTGCTGTGTGTCGGCTGCCGCCGACACGTGAGCACAGCGTCGCCAGAGATGCTGCG